>NC_091939.1:25300174-25600174 GCF_041260155.1 Ptychodera flava
TCTGACACAAAGGAAAAATAATCTTTCTCTGTCAAGAGCTTGCGCAACACAACAAAAATTGTAACAAAAAATAGTTTGATGTGTTTTGATGGATAATGCAATTACGCGCTCGTCACCTTGACTGGGGGGGCGACAGAATTTAAACGCCATATCAATTCAATCTAAACCGAGCCTTAGGTTGTTACGCAAATGAGAGTGCAGGCTAGCTCAAGCATCCCCGTTGTTAGTATATTTTACAAACAGTCACCGTCGCAGTATGTTAGATACAGTTGAAAATTGACCCCCTCAACAAAATCAAATGTAAACGTGAAGGAAACCATGCCGACCTGGACATGAGCATCATCATCTGTATGTGTGGCACGATGGCAAACGTAAAGCACCCACTACCAAGAATTCAACTGCTGTCTAGAAGACTATAGCCTCAAACTTTTCAACGCTAGGGAACTGTCGATTTTGTGAATGACAACACATTTTTCACAAGCAGATACCTAAACCGCGCACGCATAGTCATTTATGGAAATTTCACAATTGACACTCTATTGTCACGTATCAGTCCATCACTGGGCATTAGCAAACTGTGCCTCGGCTGTCAGCCTACAATAAACCAAATTACTTTGTCCATATAGGGCGCAACAACCCTACGTTGACCGAGCGGCTCGGATTTAAAGTACAATGCGCCTCGGGAACACTGGACTTTCAAAGTTTTACAATACTTTTCTGAACTACCTTTTGTCGGGGCTCATTTTGAAGCTTAAAGTAAAAGTTTTCACCGTGTTAGTTTTATGAAATCGAAAATTCAATTTTTGCTCGAGATTATCTCAGGGATGGCGGCCATTTTGAATTGGTAATATCGTTAAATGTCGGATTTTTTACCGACATTTGTACGGTGACTCCTGATTCGGAGGGGGTTCTTGTTGCTGTATTATATCCAAAGTCGATCTCTGGTGCTTAAAAGTCGGTTCTCGGTAGTTAAAGCATTCGAAAGCGAGAAAAAATGTTGTTGTATTGAGCGAGCGTCGTTGAAAGGAAATTCAGAGGCCGGAACCGAGCACTATGAACAACGACAAGAATGCGACGCATCGCAAGTACTCTGCCATGATAGTGAAAGCGAAGCAGACGACAAAAAGTGACAATTCTAGTACGTTGAAGTGCATACAAAATGTTTCCATAGGGCAGCTCTAAAAACAATTTCAAAACGTTTACGCTGCAAACTCGAAATATGTTTTTTTCTAAAACGTTGGCTGTTTCTTTGCGGCTAGATATGCGTCCATGCATCATTGGTGTATTTTTACGACAGACTGCGCGAGCTCTCCCAATCAGAACGGCGCATATGGAGAAATAGGCACACTGATATCATGTTATTTCTGACCCTTTTTTTCTGACACCTTTGACTGGCATCTGTACATAATAATGACACCTTTTTCAACGCCGTCGCTGATTGTTGCTCCATTTCATATTAGAATGCAGATGCAGCAATAAATCGACGAAACCCAGTATTGTATGAGCACATATTTATTTGCATACTGAATGGCCGAGAAGATGTTATCCAGACTGCAGAGTAGTGGGCCACATAAAGGCAATATAATTACTCTTGGTGTATGTTTGTATCAAGCCATTCTGAAAGTCACTCTATAGAAATTGTTATTCTTCGCGTCCCTCGAGATCTATCCTACGGAGACGTCACCTTTTTCATGTCAGCGTTAAATTTAATTATCAGGTTTATCGTGTAATTGCTCATTCAAGCAAAAACCTGACATTGCGGAAGATGACGTTATTACTGCAATTACGTAATGTCGTGTAAACACAGGAAATTACAAATTACGTTATCGATGCAATATGCTCTAGTATGGTGGGCAATTAAAGCTTCCAAAAAAAATGTGCGTCATAAGACAAAGTCTGGTTCCTTACCCATTTCTACCGCTGGCTGCGCTGTGCTTGTTTTGGCGGGTACAAAATGATGCTTTTCGGTGGACATACTGTTCAGGCAGCTGGTACATATATATTCCTGACAGATACGAAAAAAGCCATACGCTCAACTTCCTATTGTGAACAACACAGAGGACCTATTAAAGCCACCTGAGTATGATCATTTTACAATGATCGCTTCACTCACTGGTATATTGACAGACCTCACCTTGTCTGCCATGTAGCAGAGCGCAGCCAGCGGCAGAGTTGGGTAGGGGAACCAGACCGGCGAAAATATCACTGCATGTTAAATACAGTCCCCAGTTCGCTCGTTGTACCCGACAAGATCCAAATAAGTGAAAGTAGGTAAATGCATTAAAGGGACAAAGTTGCTCTTTTTGAGCTTATTAAAGGAATTTTGTTTTGATACGAAAAGCTGACCGTGTTGTTTGACTACTTGAAACATGCTGAAATACATGCATTGGTCAACTGCGCACAACCTCAACTCTGCTTTAATACAGCCAGACATTATGAAAACATTCAGTGAATTGTTTCACGGACTTTACCAAAACAATCAACTTCACATGCATGGCTAAACATACATATTCATAACACTGTGACAAAGTTTGGACCTCAGTGCAAGCTTTTGTAATATATGAAATCTTAATTGTCGGTGCCTTTCAAATAGATGAGAATAGCGGCTTCCCCTTACACTGTGGCTATGTCAATTAATCGAGAGAAATTAAGTCGGTGTGGGAAAAGTCAATTTTGTCTAGAGGGGTCACAAACGAAATCATCTCTTTACATTCATCAGCAAAGGGGTAATTTTTGACATGTTGTGATGAACCGTCGTCATTTTGTTCGCTATGAGCACAGTCGTTTGTGGTTCGATACATGGCGATGGCCGCTGTGGTATGCCTATAGAACTATGGGAAGTTGGGAAATGGAATGGCAACTATACGCACGTATCACCGAACTCGAAGACGGATTTCCCTCACAAAGGGACAGAATTTATTCAATAAACCAGCATAGATGGCTTCCAATACATCTCTGAATTTAAAGCTACACTCCTCTCTGCGTCAAAAAACGAGCTTCTGTGCATATTTTTTGGGAGGGGGGGGGGACATTGCAGAACCTCTAATAAAAAATTAGAGTTTTCGTAACACGATCAGAGGAAATTATTTTCAAACGTCAAAACTTTTGACTTCTATAACCGTTCAATATTTCTTTTTAAAATTTCCAGGTGCCTTTCTTATACCTTACACTATAATGCTAATAGTTGGGGGTATTCCATTGTTTTACATGGAGTTGGCCCTCGGTCAATTCAACAGGACGGGAGCCATAACACTCTGGAAGAAACTCTGCCCGCTATTCAAGGGTAAGTTCCGTTTGTGTTTCCATCAGAAAGATACTGGAAGATATATTTCGATGTGTAGCCAATTGCAATGTTTCATAGCGAAAAAAAGAGACCACGATTTAATTCTTTACGACTTGTACACTTCGAAATTCATTATTCGTGGTATTAAATTCAACGAGCAGATAGTGCAGAGTAAACAATTTCGAATCATAGGTTCTACACCGAAGTTGCTACGGAATACACAGTCCTTAGCAATAGCGCCCTCATTGTCCAAAATGATGTGTAACTTTTGTTTTTATGAGCCTAACAATTTTAATCCCTGGCATCCTCCATTACAGGTATCGGCTGGGCTGTTGTCATGATCGCCTTTTACGTAGACTTCTACTACAACGTCATTATATCGTGGGCCTTCTACTACTTCTTCGCTTCCTTCACGTCTGTTCTTCCGTGGAGCCACTGCGGAAACAAGTGGAACACGGAGTTCTGTTTCCACCCGACCGAGGGTCCGGAATACTACGTGCCGGTCGTGGAGTTCAACGAATCGCTGAGCAAGTTGCCCGACGGCTACGGTGTCGCGTACAACGAGACGGATGACTTCGTGTATGTCAACAAAACTGTGTCTGCCGCTACCGAGTACTTTGAGTAAGTTTCTTTTGTGTTTAAAGTGGGAAATTATTCAAAGGAAGAAAATACCCCGACATGTACCTTATGGTACAAAGACCAATCGGAATTACCGATTTGCAGGAGTACCATAGTTGTCCTGTTATTCAGTAGAAATTCAATTACACTCGCATTTGCCAGTTTTTTTATCCCAACTGGATTCCCATGGGATATTTGGTTTAGGTGAGAAAATAAACAAAACATCCAAGTTGCCAACAAACTAAGCGTTGCACAGAGTGACCGTCAGTGAATGATCCATACGTAGTCTGTCAAATCTAGACGTGTCTCTGCATAGTGTCCAACGATCGAAAGTCTTCCAAATAAACCAAAATGATTAGCTGTATGCATTCCGCCGTGGCGTTTCAAAGAGTGAAACATGCATTTCTATAATACCGTTTGTCCATTTGAAATGCAGCTCATCAATACGACATAGCCAAGAGGTACTTCCCTTACAAAGTGGAAGTATATTTTGTGACAGTAGTGATAAGAAGCATTACATTTAAGGCTCCCGATATCGTTTTCTAATGTAATTCTACATGATTTTTAGTCTGTGTTAGTTCCCAAGCTTTGGTTGTAATTTTGTAATCAATACGCTTGTATTTCAGGAGGGGAGTGTTCCAACTGCACGAGACTGACGGCGTGGACAATCTAGGTTCGATAAGATGGGAGTTGGTCCTCTGCCTTATGTTGGTATACATCATCTGTTATTTCAGCCTATGGAAGGGCATCAAAGCCTCAGGAAAGGTAGGCATAAATGCAGCGTTGTATCCATTGCAGGCTTCCTTAACTGTAGTCTTCAAGTTTGGCTAATGAGCGCCCTCATATTACATCTATTAGCGGCTATTGAACGATGGGTGTATCGCAGTGGAATAACTCAAAGAAACGTTAAGGTAATATACGCCTCGAAAGTGAAATATGCCCAAACTTTTCTCAATTAGCCTTTCAACCGCTACAAGACGGAGACTCTTAATCAGCATACATCTTGTTCATTTGTATTTACCAATAAATTCAGCGTTAAAAGACTAATGTTCCTCAGGTTATTCGCTACCTATAGAATGAGGCTGATGGGTTTATTTTCATTCGTAGCGTGTAGATTCCACTTTTTTTAGAGCGGAAGTATTTCTTTCACTGTCTGTGGTTCCAGTTCTAAAAATATCTTGTAAAGTTATTTGGTATATATTCTATCGTATTACTTTGTACAGGTCGTCTGGTTTACAGCTACATTCCCATACCTGGTCCTATTTATTTTGCTAATCCGTGGAGTCACATTACCAGGGGCCAGCAAAGGAATAAAATACTACCTTATACCCACATTCAGCAGACTCAAGTCGTCGGAGGTAGGTCCAAAAATTGTGTCAAGTTTGAACTCTGTAATCGGCGGAAATCAAATACGTTCTACATTACTGTAGTTTTATTTTCGTGTGAGCAGGTTACCTTTAAAGAGCCGGTAATGCTATCTTTTGATGAATTTTAAACTGTATTTGTTTTTAATATCAACCATTATTTCTTTTTCTACTCCTAAAGCATGTATATATACACAGTATTCCGCTTGTCAACCCTGTCTGTACGTGTGTAAACTGCATTTGTTGTTGTTGACAATTGAATTCTGGTCCGGACTAGATTTCAAATGTAACAATAACAGTGCATTTTACATATATAGACACTATAATGTTGACAATTTAAATTGTGCATGTTTCAACATACTTTTGGGAGTCGATGAGAACTTGTAATTGATATAAAAATTAAAATAATGAAAAAATCATCAAAAGTTAGCATTACTGGTCCTGTAAGCAACCCGTCTAAGTTTGTTATTTCTTAAAATGTTACAAGTATTTCTAACACTTGCTCCTTCTCCGCCATGATGCCATGCTTTTCACCGTGTGTAAATTAAACAACGACCCGAGTCGGTTACTTTTCTGACAACTGTGTCGCTCTCATTTTTTTCTGCTTACAGGTGTGGATCGATGCCGCCACCCAAATATTTTTCTCTCTGGGACCTGGTTTTGGTGTCTTACTGGCTTTCTCCAGCTACAATAAATTCAATAATAACGTTTACAGGTAATAAGCTGTGGTTCACTTTTTTCATTGGTTTTACGTCAGATCATGCGAATCTCACAGCACGAAATGACGACTGTTCGATTTGGTATCATCGAAGTTCAAGTTGAAATGTTCTCTCCTGTCAAATGACAATATATCTTTGGTACAAAGACCATTAAAAACACATTTCTGCTACATCTTTGCATTTGTCTCCAGTATCTATCCCAAACAATGGAGTACGCTATTGCGATTGGCCATACCACATACATACCTTGAGTCTTGTCAGGTTATGAGAGTAGCTTCGCAAAGCCAGGTGCCCTTAACCCCCATCTCATCTTTGCCCACGTCAAATCAAGCAAAGTGAGAATCATCACTCATTTCAGTACATCCAACAACGTTGTTTTAGAGTCCCCCAATCTCGTCAGCGCATTCATAGTTGGTCAAAGCCGATTTCATTGGCAACCTGTATGCTTTTGCAAGGTGCACAAAAGAGGTCGAGTGGAAGAAAGAATAATGGCCGGTGTTTACCCGACTCCGTCTGTTTGTGCGTGTAGTAGTTCGTCATCCACGTGAATCACTAAACCTTTCTCAAGTATTATTTTGGAGCCTCTGAAGTCTTACTACCTACTCTGATAAGCTTCCTTTTTTATTTCTAATTTAGAGATGCCTTAGTTACCAGTACGATCAACTGTGTCACCAGCTTTCTCTCTGGCTTCGTGATTTTCTCTGTCCTGGGATACATGGCCAATAGGCAAGGGTTGGAAGTCGGAGAGGTTGCCACGGAAGGTATGTGGGGAATGTATTGAGGCGAAATAGTGCTAACAAATTTCATGTAAGCTGTCTGGTGTCTTTGTCTGACCTTATTCTCGAGTTTCTGACTCTGTGTAGCTACAGAAATGTTTAACTCAAAATATGCTCCATCGCAAAAAACCAATGGTACGACTGGCAATCCAAAGGCCGGGGAATCGACATTGGCTATGTTTTCATAACGATGCCAATTCTGTTTTTTCAAATTCAGGAAGAATGTAGATCTATGACTAGGCTTCGATTAAACTAAACTAGACCTTCCCGCCGCCTTACATTTTTTTCAATGTAAAAGGTTTACCTGAGCATTTGAAATACTCTGTATTTTGTCTGCTTCGCCAGGTCCTGGTCTTGTGTTCATTGTTTACCCAGAAGCACTTTCGACAATGCCCGGATCTACATTTTGGTCACTGATATTCTTTGCCATGCTGATAACGCTTGGGTTGGACAGTTCGGTAAGACTGTATCTGTTCTTATCCAGTGAGTTCGATTGTCCGTCGTCAGTTTATTTTTAAATCACTTTATATATATATGCTATATGATTTGACAAACTTTGTATTTGACCAGTGAAGGCCATTTTACAGCAGTAGATTAGTTATACAAAGACAATACAAAGACAAAAGACAATGCATGTGAAAATAAAAGTCAAAGTATAGCAAATTCAACTGTACACATTACCAAATAACATAACTATTTGTCTTTTGAATGCTCTTTCAATTTTAGTTTGGTGGTTCAGAAGCTATCCTGACCGGAGTCTCAGACGAGTTCCCGAAGACCGTGAAACCACATCGGGAGATTTTCGTCGGACTGTTGTTCATTTTCTATTTCCTCGTTGGACTTGCCATGTGTACACAGGTAACTGAGATCGTTGTGTTCCGGATAACGAATAACCCTTTATAATATCCATGACATTATATTATATAGGATTTTCATGAACATGATTTTTCCCCGATCAATATAACATCATTAGATAAAGGTAGCCTGAACATAGCACCGTAACGAAACTTGGACGCACTTTTGCAATTTCCTCACAGGGTGGACCGTACGTCGTGACTCTTTTGGACACATATGCAGCTGGGTGTTCAATACTGTTTGCCGTGTTCTTTGAAGCCGTCGCCGTGTCGTGGTTTTACGGTGAGTGCGTGCCAGTTGATTTCGCTCCTCATTTGACGAAAGTTACGACGGTGCCGAAAACAAATCGTCCGGGAATTCCGACATTTGATGCAAGGACCTTCCTTTCGCTAACTCTAATTAAGGGATGTGTATGGGTATAAACGACCCCTCTATCTAAATGTACTGCGCGCCTCGTAATTGAAAGACTTAACCTTTTGCTCAAACTTTCCGTAAGGAAACTTGAATAGGTGGATATGGACTGTGCTTTAAAACAAGAAATCGAGAACAAAAATCATGGATCATTCGAGAAAGAGAAACTACCCAATATTTATCGACACTGATCTGGAAAATGTATGCAGACAAATCTAACGGACAATGATTCCCCCGCAGGTGTGAACAGGTTTTGCGGCGACATCAAAGAAATGCTTGGTTCACTGCCCGGCCCGTACTGGAAAGTCTGCTGGGCGTTCGTCAGTCCAGTTTTTCTCGCGGTAAGTTCAAAAAAACATAATTGTTTTGTTTACATAGTAGCCATGGAGCTAAAATGACAACATCTCTGTCCATGAGTCGAGAAATGTTCAACAGTATCAGTCTGCGTTCAATAAATCACCATTCCTCCAAATTGCCAAAGGATGTGCTGATCGAGCATTCCTGTCGTCTCCCAGGCCAGCGGAGAGAGTCTTTGTTTCGGGCAGGCAAATTTTGATCATGGAGATGTACTGCGCCGACCTACCCAAGAAGCCGTGCATCTGGACACTGTCCAAAAGCTCGATAATTGTTTCGTTTTTGAACGTCGACTCTTTTTCAGACTGTTGGTAGCGGCAAAGACATGTTGCGAACTTGCCACAGTCTACTGATCACTAATGATGGTCTGTAGTATAGCACTTTTTCGAACCCAGTCGCGCCTTGTCTAACAGTCAGGACTGGAATATGATAGCCTAGACCCTATGCTTTTCTTTTGGCCTTCGTTCACACTCCGGAGGATCGGCAAAGACCAAAAATCTCCAAAGGCAAAAATACTTCGTCTAGTGATTAGGCTAGGAGCATGATTGCCAATCCTTCCATCACCATTGCATAAATTATCTAACCTACACCGAACATAAAGTGACATCCAAATGGACTAATCTTCAACATCCGTTTCGATGTTTCTTGGCTAAACCTGCACAGCAGTCCACATGGCCCCAGCATAAACAAACGAACCGACAGACAGACAAACAAACAAACAAACAAACAAGCAAACAAAGAAATGACACATGCAACATATTCGAGATGTGACGACAGTATTAATAGTCATTTCAACAGTGACACTGACATCGCATCTTGAATTTGTTATATGTATTATTTATTAATTTATTTATCTGCTTGTTTTGTTTGTTTATTTGTTAGGCCATTTGTTTGATTAACATTGCTTTCCTGTGAGTAGTCTGCTTATGATGTAAACTGTTTGTACTTACTTCACACCGTCGTAATTGTTTCTCCACAGTTCAACATCGTGTTTGGATTAATAGACTACCAACCGTTAACGTACGACAACTACGAGTACCCGCCATGGGCTAATGCACTGGGTTGGTTGATGGCTGCGTCCTCTATGGCTGCCATTCCAATATTCGTCGTTTACATTTTGATAATCACTCCAGGCTCCATGAAAGAGGTAAGTTGAATTTTCTAAACTCTCTATACAGCCAGAAAGTAGCCATACCATCCGAAATGTCTATATTTGAATAGTGACGTCAAATTTAACATTGTTACTTTCCTGAGTCAAATTTGCAGACTGGAAGAAAACTGTTCTCGTGTCACATCATCGCCCTATACTGAAGATGATTGACAACAAGTAATATCACAGATAGTGGTCGCTTATGTAAAATATTGGTCACTGTTTTCCACTGGCCACTTTCGAGTCATGTATGATCTCGAGTTCCTGTCATTCTTTCCACCTGTAGAGACTAGTGAAGGCTATCAGAACACCAAATCAGAGAGCTGCGAGGGAAGCCTACGACAGGGTCGGACAAATCAATGGAAACGTCGCCGACTACAAAATGGAAGATGCCAAGGTTGACCACGTGTAGACTGCCGCCAACGGTTGGAAGGAGCTTACTGAAGCCACGAACTTGAAGGGTGCAGGAATCATGGCTGTTATGTCAACATGGAGGGGAATCCTTTCAGGATTGGGTGTCAGGTCATGAAAACGCAACACAAGTTTATGAATCGAATCGAAAGCAATACCTCAATCCAACTGGAAATAGTATTAATTAAATCCAGCGAAAAAAATGGCCAGCAGATATTATGGCCTAAATTACCTAGAAAATATCTCATTTTCTATCGGTTTTGAGTTCAAAGTTCACTACTGGTTGTTGATTCCGTTCTTTAAAGTCGTGCGTAATTTGTTAACAAGTGTGATTTCGACGCTACAGCGTCGAGGCAAGAATAAATGCCACACGATCGACTACGTTGAGATGTAGTACATAAACAAACCACTTGGTTCGATCGTTAGAGGGCGTTCTGTACATTGAATACGCTACCTTGTAAGTATTACCGTAAATATATTCTGTAGAAACCGAATTGTAAAGTTGACTTGTTTATAGAATTCTTTGTGCCTTGCTTTCTTGGTACATTCTTCAGGTATTCTGCTATCATTGTCTGTCTTTCCGTGCAGAAAAACGCCTCTCATGGTTGTGTTTTAACAATGTGTATCAAGTTAAAAGTGGTGTAAAGTTTGTTTTCATTTACCCGTTATTGAGTTTAGATTTTTGAATTCCACTTTTTTACTCGAAGAATCTTGTTATTTTTCAAAAAGTATAACATAAAAATTAAGTGACTGATAAAATGCTACGTCAAATGATACTTATTATGGTTTTAATGATAGCAATTTGCACATATATCCGCATTGACATATGTGATTAAGTTTGCGAGTATAATTCGCGGAGGTTATAACTTCAATATTGAGACCGCTTTTCTTATCTGAAGAAATGTACCGTGTAATATTACCGTGGTGTAACTATGTAAATTAGCCTATAACTCATTAATCCCAGGGTTCTTAGAATTCTTAGATCGGACATACAGGTTTACAGCGATGGCGCCATCTCGTTTGACTGTTGTCTTGTAATGGTGAGCAGTTGTGTTAATGGTTTGCAACCGTGCCATTTTGCTACTGTAATTACTGTTTTAGTCTAACGTTTAATCATGTATATCTTGACGACGTCGTCCAAGTGTTATGTGAATACCGTAACTTCAATGTTCGCGTTTTGTCACGTGGATAAATTTAGACCAATCAGATTACCCGACTCAATGTTTGAATAATGTTTTTTTAGTCTCTTGAGGGCCGTAAATTGCAGACGTACGGGTATAAAAGTTGTGAAGTGTGGTTTTAAAACATGTCTATGTACCATAGCCTTCTTTACTTCAGTTCGCGTGGTCTTTTTTCAAGCTATTGATCACTTTCACTTCTGAATGTACAGTAATCGACGTGTACTGTCAGCTTTTGTGCTGGTTGCTGTTCATCTTGACTTTACTTACTTGGTTTAGGTAAAAATCAAATTAAAATTCACCTGTCAGTTTGCATTGAAAGACCATCACAATGCCCAAGAAAATGTAAGAAACTCTGCTACGCTGAAAATTGCAAACGCCAGGAGTGATCGAACCTAACAGACAAAGTATGGAAAAAACAGGACTTTCATAGGATAAAACAAAAGCTTTGAATAAATTATATTATAGAGGGCGCTACAAATGGCCTCGCGATACTCATACATTCCCTAAATATTGTGATATGAATCATGATCAAAAGCTTTACATTATTATCTTCCTCATCGAGACTAAGTATTTGCCACTAAACTTGCAAATAAAAAAATCATTTTGTACAGCATCGGAGTTTCTGTGTTGGTCCAGTGACCGCAGTTTTTTCGAAAAAGTAAACTACCCTGTGAGATTTTTTTCAATACTTTTGATACTGTTGTTACACTATTTCAGTCGATGTACTCTTGTTTCAGTATTATAATGTACTTCATGTATTCACTGTATACATTATGGACGTCATCAATCGTAAATAAAATAGTAGGTGTAATAAAGTTATCAGTCGTCGTCAATCTTTCTCTTCTATTCTCTATCAATTCCAATATATCGCGAAAAATGCATGAAAACCTTCGCGAGAGCAAAAATTGTTTGCCAATGTATGGTCATTTTTCATCTTAAAGGGAGGCTATTGTCGGAACTCTGCTCAAAGGTTGCCAGGGCCCTCTATAAACCGATGTAATGTTGCAGCTATGTTGACAGCCTCCCTTTAAGTTGTTTCCATTAACTGAATTGCTTGTTTCAGCATGATAGTAAGCACTTGGTGTACAGCGCCCTCCAAACGGCCAATCCTATGTGTTGGCCTGACATGCACTAAGGGACTGAACAGAAATTACATAAGAGAGGGCTGGAGTGTTTTGGGGATGGGGTGCAATTTTTCTCGCCGGCACTTTTGAAGGTCATGGATTTTTTTGCGTACGCATTCGGGAGGGTTAAAAGTTTTTTGCGCAACAATAAGAAGGCAAGATGTAGCCCACATTGGCCAAAACAGCTTCCACAGCTCAACAATTTCAAAAAATAATAATTTGCTGTTGGGATTTCACCAAAATGTTGATCCACCAAAAATGGTAGTCTATGAGGAAACTATAAACATTTTTTTTTCTATAAAAAACTTGCAATATCTGTGCATTTGTAGTCATTGAACAATACAATGGACTAAACCAAGATTCCGAATGGACCTGAATGTACAACGTGCACAAACGTGCATAGAATGAGTGTATTTCCATACGTGTTTGCATATGTGGGTCATCTTGCACAGTCATCACATGTTCTCTTGGCATACTTAGTCTGTTAAACAACATGCATTCAGGAGTAGAACTAATTATATAAATGCAATTGACCATTATAGAGTGGTTACGAGTGCAAATGTGTACAAGAAATG
This sequence comes from Ptychodera flava, assembly GCF_041260155.1. NCBI lineage: Eukaryota > Metazoa > Hemichordata > Enteropneusta > Ptychoderidae > Ptychodera > Ptychodera flava. The sequence goes on from NC_091939.1 coordinate 25,312,996, forward strand.
TGATCTTAGAATTGATCCACTATATGCGATCTATGAGAAAACTATGAACATTTTTTCCTTTACAAAACTAGCTATATTCGTGCATTTATAGATGTTGAACAACTGACATAAATGTAATTGACTATACTAGCTAGAATAGGGTGGTAACAAATGCATATGCATAAAAGAAATCGATTTATGAATTTTACAAAATAATATTTACCATATATGGCAGCCTATGAGAAAACTCTGAAAGATTTTTTACAATATAAAACTAGCTATAGCTATGCATTTAATGGATGCTTGACAATTGATCCAAATATGTTTGACTAGAATATGGTGATTGAAAGTGCAGATGTCGACAGCAAATATACTGTAGTAACAACTAAACTTTCATTATTCATACCTGTGCATTTTTAGTCCCCACGGACACCGTCCGGGGGACTTATAGGTTTGGTCATGTCCGTGCGTGTGTGCGTGCGTGCGTGCGTCCGTCTGTGCGTCCGTCCGTCCGTTCACGCAGATATCTCAGAGATGCCTGAAGCGATTTCATTCAAACTTGGTACAAGGATTACTTCATATGTCATACAGATGCACGTCGATTTGTTTTGTGGTACGATCCAATATGGCTGCCAGGCGGCCATTTTATTACAATTTTTTCATGTACAGAGCCATAATTCAGGCATGTTTCAACTGATTTTATTCAAAGTTGGTACAAGGACATTGACCAATGTCATAGATATGCATATCAAATCTTTTGTGATACGATCCAATATGGCCGCCGTGCGGCCATTTTGTTACGATTTTTTCATGTACAGAGCCATAACTCAGGCATATCTCAACCGATTTTATTCAAAATTGGTACAAGGACATTGACCTATGTCATACATATGCACGTCAATTTGTTTTGTGATACAATCCAATATGGCCGCCAGGCGGCCATTTTATTACGATTTTTTCATGTACAGAGCCATAACTCAGACATGTTTCTACAGATTTTATTCAAAGTTGGTACAAGGACATTGACCAATGTCATAGCTATGCACATCAATTTGTTTTGTGATACGATCCAATATGGCTGCCGTGCGGCCATTTTGTTACGATTTTTTTATGTACAGAGCCATAACTCAGGCATATCTCAACCAATTTTATTCAAACTTGGTACAAGGACATCGACCTATGTCGTACATATGCACATTGACTTGTTTTGTGATACGATCCAATATGGCTGCTGTGCGGCCATTTTGTTATGATTTTTCATGTACAAAGCCATAACTCAGGCATATTTCAACCGATTTTAATCAAAGTTGGTACAAGGACATTGACCTATGTCATACATATGCACATTGATTTGTTTTGTGATTCGATCCAATATCGCCACCATGTGGCCATTTTATTACGATTTTTTCATGTCCTGAACTACAACTCTGACATGTATCAAGCGAATTTATTCAAAAGTATTTTTATCACAGACCTAATGAAGAGGACTCTATCCTCTCTGAGGACCTGTAATCAAAGCACCCATTAAAAAGTGGGGACTGTGTCATCAACGATGACTTGTTTTATATACCACATGTATTGTTAAACATATGTTTTAGGCTGTAATAAGTTTCTTCTTAAAAAATGATAGTGCTTTCTGTACAACTGTGCTAACCTATAAAGGTAGGCCTAACTTTAAACGGCTATTGTCACTTTTGATTTTGAATAGTCAATTGAACTTCAAGTAGTTGACAGAACTATTAATACAAATGTGATCACTCTTTGCAAAACACTTGCCCTCCCTCCCCCTTGTAATTACATTCCAGTCCCTAATTGTCCTGCACTCCCAGCATACATCATTCCAGTAGTAATCGAGGTATTTGGTTTCTTTCTTTATGTTTCAATTCCTCTTTCATTTATGCTGACTTAATAGACTGGAAAAGGTTACATTATTTTAAAAAGGAAAATAATGGCCTGTGAAACATTCAACACCTGTCTCTGCGTTGGCCTGTGTCCAAACAATCGGTTGTTTCCAAACATTTCTTGTGCCGATATGATACATATAACTTTCAACACAAAGTAACTACCAGATGTGATCTGAATGTGCTCACATGTTTTACAAGAGGTTCATTAAGAGTGGTACGCTTCACAGAACAATCAGATATCTGTTATGTCATTATATGTAGCAGGTTTCATCAACTTTCGCACAGTACTCTCACAGTAAAATCACTAATTACAACACTTAATTAAATATGCAAATGAATCCTTAGTTAACTTGACACTGCTCAAAGTTTCATAGCATATTTGATATTTATCAGATCAATATCTTTAGCAGATTTCACCAAATTTGGTGCTGTAATTTTAGAGTTACATACCTAATTACAAAGTCCATTAAATATGTAAATAAACCCTTAATTAACTTCACAATACTAAATGCTTTAAAACAGAGTCAGATATCTGTCGGATCAGTATCTGCAGCAGATTTCATCAAATTTGGTGCAGTTATTTTGGAATTATATGACTAATTACAATACTTCATAAAATATGCAAATGAGCTATTTATTAATTTGACACTGCCCCATGCTTCGCAGTATAATTAGATATTTATCAGATCAATATCTGTAGCAAATGAGCTATTTATTAATTTGACACTGCCCCATGCTTCGCAGTATAATTAGATATTTATCAGATCAATATCTGTAGCAGGTTTCACCAAATTTGGTGCCATAATTTCAGAGTTATATACCTAATTACAAAATTCATTAACAAGCGACCTAGCGGCCGATATAGCTCCGCTGTGTTTATGTAGAGAATAACTATTTTTGACACATGTTGATGAAGAAGGTGGAAATCTTTGATAGCTCAATGCAGTGGCCAGAAAATAGTGGCTAATATAGCTGCAAAAATACACAATTGAAGATTTCATCATACTTTGAATATATCACATCGGATCATCCCTAAGAACATGACAACCAAAGCTATCTGATGAGTAGTTTTTTGAGAATAAAATTTTCTGACCAAAAATGGCAACAATTGCCCCCCAAAATAAAAATTGCAGATTTCATCATAATCTCAAGCAGTTCATCTATAGAAACCTGTATACCAAATTTCAAAGCTGTTAGACCAGTACTTTTTGAGAAACATATGTTTTGACCAAAAATGGCTAAAATTGCCCAAAAAATTCAAAATTGCAGATTTCATCATAATTTCAATAAATATCATTTAGTTCATCTATAGAAACCTGTATACCAAATTTCAAAGCTATTAGATGAGTACTTTTTGAGAAACACATTTTTGACCAAAAATGGCTAAAATTGCCCCAAAAATACAAAATTACAGATTTCACCAGAAATTCAACATATATTACTTAGCTCTTCTGTAGAAACCTGTATACCAAATTTCAAAGCTATCAGACCAGTACTTTTGGAGAAATACATTTTTTGACCAAAAAATGGTAAAAATTGCCCAAAATTACAAAATTGCAGATTTCATCATAATTTCTACAAATACCATTAAGGTGATCTGTAGGAATGTGTATACAAAATTGCAAAGCTATCAGATGAGCAGTTTTGGAAATACACATTTTTTGACCAAAAATGGCAAAAATTGCCCTAAAAATACAAAATTACAGATTTCATAAGAAATTCAATATATATTACTTAGTTCACCTATAGAAACCTGTATACCAAATTTCAAAACTATCAGACAAGTACTTTTTGAGAAATACATTTTTTGACCAAAAATGGCAAAAATTGCCTTAAAAATGCAAATTTGCATATTTCTGCACAATTTGAACAAATCTGAAATAGATCATCCCTAGGAACATATGTACCAAATATCAAAGCTATCTGACTGGTAGTTTTGAAGAAGAAGATTTTTAAAGATTTTTTTACCAAAAATGACAAAAATTGCCTTAAAAATACAAATATGCTAATTTCACCACGATTTGAACAAATCTGACTGAAGTCACCCTAAGTAAGCTGAATATCAAATTTCAAAGCAATCGGACAAGCGGTTTCAGAGAAGAAGATTTTTTTACCAAAAACACAAAAAAATGCCCCAAAAATACAAATATGCAAATTTCACCACGATTTGAACAAACTTAAGTGAGGTCATCCCAAGTGAACTGCATATAAAATTTCAAAGCAATTGGACTTGCGGTTTCAGAGGAGAAGGCAATTGTTGACGGACGACGACGGACGACGACGACGACGACGACGACGACGACGGACGACGACGGAAAATCAACCTATTTGATAAGCTCCGCGTCGCTGACAGCGGAGCTAAATATGCAAATGAACCCTTAATTAACTTCACACTACTAAATGCATTACACCACAGTTAGATATCTGTAGGATCAGTATCTTGAGCAGATTTCATCAAATTTGGTGCAGTGATTTTGGAGTTATATGACTAATTACAAAACTTCATAAAATATGCAAATTAGCTATTTATTAACTTGACACTCCCCAATGCTTCTACATACAATTAGAGATATATCATATCAACATTTGTTGCATGTATCATCAAATTAGGTGCAGGAATTTCAGAGTTATCTCACTAATTACAAAAGTTCATTAAATATGCAAATTGGCAGATAATTGCCATGACACTCACAGTATCATCATAATGTTCTGAGACTGTCATCTGTGAAAAGTTTCATGAAATGCTGTTCAGTATTTCTTGAGATATGTTGACACTGTCATTACTGTCTCCATAGGGAAACCATTATATGAAAAAAAATGATTTTGCATAACTTCATTAATATGCAAGCCACACTAACCAAAATCTAATTAGTTCTTGCAAGCAGCATATGGTACCTGTCTACAAAATCTGACTTGAATCTGTTCAGGCGTTTTTGAGTTATCATGTAAACAGAAAGACAGACAGACAGACAGACAGACATCGCTATGACATTAGCTCACGTATGTGAACATGTGCGCTAAAAATGCATCACAATTTCTGAGGCAAGTCAAAATGCAGTCTTTGTGAGTTTCTAATTTCATTAATTATCAACATAGCGCTGCAGAAGCGAGTATTTTTGTCTTATCAGCTACATGTCACAGGGCCAAAAGGCATTATCAATCATAATGAAAGTGTAAATAATCAGTACATTTACAACAATGAATATTGTAGATAAAATAAGTCTGTCACAATTGCTCACTCACATAAGTACCCAACTGCACCAGGATCCTATACTGATCAGAATTAATGCTTAAATTCACCCAGTTGTTATACAGACCTTACGAAATAGGAGCTATAGTTGTAGTTGTAGCATTGCACTGAAATGTCAGTAACAGTACCTCCTTGGCAGTCTCTAAAACAGAAAAGCCAATAATTGCTGAATGCTGCAGCCAATTGGTACTCTACTGCACATATTCAGAATGTGAACAGAGTCTGTGTATCATGGCATATGTCATGGAAAGTCGTACACCGAGGAACAGCTTCGGATGATTGTATTTCAAAAAATATGTGTTGTTGTAAATGAAAAGTTCATTTCAGTGCATTGGTTGAGTATGCAAATGAACCTTATACATAGACAGAGAGAGCTGTGGAAGCCATGTTGGTTGCAGGTTATGACCTTCTTAACACCCCCGCATCCACACGAACAGCTGCACTTTCATATATGTCTGTTTCTTTTTCACTTTTTTCGAGGATAAAATAGTGTATTTGAATAGGATTTAAAATGCCTGCATGCTGTACACAATGTCAACATTGTAGTGTACATCATGAAGGTAAAAAAGTTTCTGTTCAGACTCTGGAATTGGCATTTATATTACACTGAAATAATCAAGCAAACATAAATGTAAATGTAAAATTTTACGAGTGTTTTTGAACTGCCTACCTTTCAAAATTTTGAGTGGATACAAATCAAAGATTTTAATTACTCTGGCCTAAAATTTATAGGCTAAAATTAAAAATGGTTAAATCATTGCCATGGAGTGCAAGAATACATTTTATTGAAATCATCCAATGGTAAGAGTAATCTGAGTAAGACACACTATATTACAGATGTGTCACTCTGATTCATTCATCTATCCTATGCCACATAATCAAGGCCAAAATTCGAACTCCAATTTTGGACTTGTAGTCAAATTTCAACTTTTGAACTCTCATTTTGGACTAACTCCCATTTTGGACTTGTAGAGTTCAAAAGTTGAAAATACGACTATGAGTCCAAAATGGGAGTTAGTCAAAAATGAGCATTAGTCAAAAAGGAGAGTTCGAAAGTTGAAAGTGCAATTACAAGTCCATAATGGGAGTTAGTCAAAAATGGGAGTCAGTCAAAAATGAAAGTTTGAAAGTTGAAAATGCCACTACAAGTCAAAAACGAGAGTTCAAATTTTGGCCCTTTTTACGCACCATATCCATTCAGCTGCCTGTCCAATTCCTCTCCACACATGACAAATTAAACTACACAGCCTTTTGAAAATGTAGTCAAAAGTATTTATTTTCAACACAAGAGACATCTTGCGCTCTTATCAAAAGAGTGTGACATACCAATAGACGAGAAGTAACACAATAAGCAATATTAAGTCTATCATCATGTGGCAGCCATTGGTAAGGAATGATGTCATGGTCTTATCAAAACTGTGAATGCATACTGCCTTGGGATGTATTTTGTAACAGTTTTGACGACTAATCCTTGAAAAAGGGTAAATCACAGCGGAGATTATACTGACCTAAAAACACTAATAACAGGGAACAATCACTGTAAATTTACACAGTATATATATTATTTCTGCTCTGTAAAACAAATGCAATTTCTTCTTCTCCCTCTAGTGAAATACAGTGCTTTGCATTGAAGCGTTGGCAATACTAGGCATACCGTCTAAATTGAGTTGCCAAGACTGTCAGGTGTAACTATCGCCTTGGTGGTATTATCAGTTACTAACAAAGATATTTATTCTGTGAAAGTTGAAACATTGTCTGTAAGGAGGTTACAATTAGTCAAAACAACTCCAACCATCCCACTATTAAATTGTCCAGAAAGTATTATTTGCAAGCATTGTTTGTACTGATCTGATGGTGTTTGATTTAACTGCATCTGACCTACCTCCAGACAGTCTTTCAACTTTTGTTGAGTTGATTTCCTTGTGATCGACTGATATTACACCTGATAGTGCTGACAACTCCTCAATCTAGACAATATGTTTGGTTCCTGTATTGCCGACAGTTCAAGGCAAACCACTGTAAGAAGTGTTCCCCCCTGCGTTGTGCAAATAGAATTCTAGCACAAAATCAAAATTCAGTTGTCTCCAATAACATTTGGCCATTACACATGCCGTACACAGGCGGTATTGACAGGGCCAACACTACCCATTGCAAAACAATTTTCAGGTCGGAAAAAATGTTTGATTTGACAACCAGAAGAAAAATACCAGTAAAGATATCAAAAGTTCTATCTAATGGAACATAAATAGTACATGGCAGTGAAAATACCAATTCAGTACTTCACTCACATGTTATTTCACAAGTTAAACTTCAAACAGACTTCATTCAATAAATGAGTGATGCAACATTTTGACATGTACATGACCGGTTCTGGAACCCATGCTGAAACCAACATTTGTGTGGTGGATGGGTCTGAGGAATGTTCCTTGCTTTAAAACTCTATGAAGATAAGAGTATTACTGACAATTTAGACAGTCAAAGACAGAGGTTGGTAGAATTGGAGCAACCAACCCTCTGTGATAACCACGCATACAGACTACATGAAAAACAATTTAAGTTTATAGTCATGTGTAACAACGGTTGACAAAAGAGACAGATCAACAAAATCTTGTCTTGACTGAACCAGTCAACTGTCTTTACATAAAGCACAATTGTCAGTCACAATTCGACAGGAGAGCTTACAGCATCATTAAAATTGAACACTGATAAAAGACTGTGTATCTTCATGTGAAGCTCATATGGTTTGAACCCCAACATTTACGGACATGCAATGGACAGAAAACATGTAATGATTCCTGTGCAGCTCAGGAACTGTTCCCAGCATCATATGCAATCCAAACATTTCATTAAAAAAAACAATTGTACCACATAAAATGACACTTCACATCTCTTCCGTAGTAAATGTGCTTTCTTTCTAACAGAAGCAGAAACCTAGTGAGAAAACCAGCCAGTAAGGATGCCATTCAGCCTGGTCCTACCAAATGCACCTGGTGAACCAGCCAATCGGGAAGAGATTCAATGAAAGTTCACATACATGTAGGCAATTAAATATTCACGCCAACAATTTCCACACATTGTCATACAATAATCACATCACCAAGCTTTCTGCATACATCAATCCATGTGTGTCCCTGTAAAAAAGTACTGCTTGTAACATTTGAGAACTTCAAACATACATTAAAGCCCCAATAGCTGCGGATTTTATGCATTATTTTCACGATTTTATTTACAAACCAAAGTTGGTTAGTTTAAATGTGTTAACTGAAGGACATGGATAGAAGTACCTGTATCACTACTTGCTGATTTGGACCATGCCTATACATTTTAACAGGCTGAATAATAAATGGGTGCCGCACTCATAAAATGGCACCCCTACGGAAAAGTACAAAATACACAGTATTTCCTGAACATATATATTGTGATCATACCAGAAACAAGCAGGATGCCATTTACTTGAATGCACAACACACGATGGCCAACATTTGTTGTTGTAATCTTTATTTTCTCTGTCATATCTTTAGTTATTGAAAATGGCGGAAAATCTAAAATGATGCTAAAATATTTGAATTTACATACCACTTTTGACACTTACATTGTTATACACTTTTTCAGTCTTTAATAGGTGTTAATCAAATAAAACTTTTGGAAAACAGAATATTTTGAGATCAGTGTATTACACATTCGCAGCTATTGGGGCTTTAACAGAACCATGCACTAAATGTGCCTTTGGCTGATCTCAAATTAATGAATACCAACTGCAAATCCTTATAGTTGGCTCTCTGAAGGTTACAATTCTACATTCTAGAAGAAAGCTCCCTCATCGATTTGTGTATTCACTGATATTTTTTTCAGTTCAACTTACATAACACCGGAAAATCTTTTTTTTTTGTTACTGCAATTGTGAAATCATTTCTTCCATCTGTGTTGCAAATTCTCCAGGTTGCATAAACAGCACAATTGTCACTGAAAAATTCACGGCAAAGTTTTCACATTTAGGGATTAGATAAAAGCCCATACCACATGTGCAGGATACTGGGTCAAGACTTGGCCATATTACAGTTAGACATTATCCTTGGTGTACCTTTCTTACTGAGGATAAACAGCATCATATTATACAAACAATGCATCTTGCATTCTTCACTGTGTTTAGTTTCTTTGTTTTGCTTCACAGTTTCTTGCCAAACACTAATAAACTACATACACAGTATTGCATTAAGATAAGCGCAACCATGTCCATGGTTCATCAACAGATATTTCTGAAAACTAAAAATTTCTCACTTTATGATACGAACTTTGAAAACTTAAAAAAGCACCAACATCTTAAGTTTTTTGCCAAATGTCAAGTTTTTTTCAAAATTTTACTTCTAAGAATATACAAGTACACATAACAATTAAGAGATGTGAATTGACAAAATTTTACAGGTTTTAGGCTTGTAGAAACTCAAAACTGTTGACAGAACCATCACAGCGTTCTCATGGAAAATTAAGATTTTATTCAGACTGGCACGTAAACCAATACAGAATTGAAAAAAATGCTCAAGTACAATGTTATAAAGTTGAACCAAAAGCTTGGCAAATTCAACCTATCTAACATAATTTTTTTTTCAAACTGGGGACAGGTTGATCTTGAATCACGTTGACTTTCTCAACTCCTCTGTAATGCTGCTGGTGCCCTCTTGCATGTGGCTTGCGTAAGTTCACCTTGAGGGGAAAACTCATTCTCTGTACCAAAAATTCAATTTCCAGTTCCAGTATCAACTAAATAACACTTGGCTTAGACTGTACAGTAGACAGGAAGCCACCAAAAATGTTTAACCTTTGATCTTTTGAACCTTTTTCACGTGACCTTTTGCAACAAAATGTGACTTGCATGGTTGCTGTACTTTGACTGACTCTTGTCTGACGAGACATCACAATGTGAAAACATTTAAAATAGGTCAAGACCCAGTCGGTAAAAAACCCCAGACAGAATTCAAATGTAACACCCATTTTCACCTGTGGTGAGAAAAACTTGCAGAGTAGAGCAAAGTTTGTTGCCGACAACTGACACCTTCCACATTTCCTCATGCCACTGAGAGGACATGCAACAAAAGGAGAGATTCAGCTCTTCGCTGCATGAAACACCATTTGTATGACCAACCAAAACATCTGAACATGATGCAAAACTCTGCTAACATGTAACATAAGTGGGGACCACAGTGGAGACATAAATGGCTTGAGTCAGGTCACCTTGAGGGAAACTTTCTCTCTACCAAAAATTCACTTTCTAGTTCCACTATCCACTCACGAACACATGACTAACACTGTACAGAAGAACCTTTGTCATGTGACCTTTGCAAACACAGAAGACCTCAGCTTTGAAAAGGGTAAAAATAATTCTTTAAGAAGGCATATTTACACCCTACATCTTTTCTACAATACAACTGACGTGATCAGAGAGGTGACCTTCACAAGATTACATTTATTCAAAAATACAAAAACATCATGTACTGGATGATCGTTAAAAAATGCCACCTATAGAATATTACAAAAATCTCACTGTCAGCACTGACTTGACTGTTGCATTCTGAGATTGAAAGGCACCTTGTAGATGGGACTAAGCCACTTAGTGTTCTCACTTTGATCTGGTCACAGCAAAGTAAAGACAGATGCAATCCGTATCATCCACTACAACCACATGATAATGCTGGAAAAATTACAATATTGCTGTTTGACTGAACAAACCTTACATTTTTATTCCACAAACATATCAAAACAGGAAACATTAGAATACCGATACATAATTTTACAGAATAAAATTAGTTTGATCATGATTGTTTTTGTTTTTTAACTTTTTAAAAAAATTCTTTTATCTCATTCTAAAATTTTGTCCTTTTGTTTTCAATAATCTCAACACACTGAATTCTTAATCTGCTACCTTTCTTTCCGATTATCTGGGTAAGTACAGTTATTTTTAAGGAAAAAAGGCTTGTAGATTACAATGTGATGTCAACTTTAGAGCGATCATTTTGAAACAAAACTGGGCAGAGCTTCATGGCCATTGCCACGGCAGACAGAGCAAAATGTAATGCTGCTTTCATACTTCAATGATTTTAAACCATACACTGTCAAGAAAAGAATACATTTCAAATCACGTCACAAAGTTCTCAGAGTTTACTAACGACAATAAGGAAGCAACAAGAATGTGCAGTTTGCAAATTCTATTATCACAAAAGGTAGAAGGACGACAAGGCATGCGTGACTGGAGAACAATTTTCATAGCACAGGCAAAAAAAAAAACCAGTTCCAAAGAGCGCCCTCTAGGGCTCTCTGGAACTACATATTGGGAAAACGACATACATCACAAGTCATACTAACAAGTATAGTGGGCAGAGAATGACAGTACTTTCCAAACAGACAGCCACTTACATATACATGACATGCTTTTAAGAAACCAAAGTATACACTGCAGCAGAAATGTGTTATTAACTGCAGAGCCATTCTGTATAATATATATATATAATTTCCTGTTTTTAAAACTCACAAATACATCTGATATGTTATCTTCTTTATAATATTGTCCATTAGAAAAAAAAGTCAAAAGTTTTGAAAAGTAAATAAAAGAAAGATCTCGGTACTTGTGGTGTACATTCAGCATGTACATTAAGTGTTAACAAAGCATGGCTCTCGAGCACTCTCTGATCCAGTCCAACAAACTGCACTTGTTTCAGATTATTTGCATATATGTAAATGATTTGGTGAATAATTATTCAAATCGAACTTTCCCCATCCAATATCAAAATGATACCTTTACCAATACATGAACGTGATTGTAATGTCTTCCTGGTATGTGCATTCTCTTACACAAATCTGCCTGGTATTCATGCATTTTGGGAAAAATATGCAAATATATTCACCACACCGGGGCTTGTTTGACGACCCACTTCTATCGTCTGGATCTTTCATTTTACACCTTGAATGTATGCACCACACGCACCACATATTGCCTGCATATGGGACATTCGGACATTCTCTTGCCACACTTTGTACAAGTGATCATGTGACCGCACTCCAGGAGGACGCAATCAATGGGTGCATCCATGCAAATCTTGCAAAGTTCACCTGATGAACTGTTACTGCTGTTACTACTCTCTGTGTACAGGGAATAAAGTAAAATAAAATCATTACACAATTATTACAATTTTGTACATTGGTATTATAACACTCCATTAATTTGATTTTCATTATTTTCTAGTGCATTATTTTTGTCTGTAATTTCTTGCTCTATTCCAAAAGTCACGTCCAAATGCATTGTGTTCAACTCATCAACACAGCCTCTATATGTGTTATGTCGGCAAACTGAATTTCTGGTCCACAATGAAATCTATTTATCAACAATAACTCACACATACTTTTACTATGAGCTCTGTTAGCAAGGTTAATTACCTTACATCTCAACATGCTTTTCCACAAAAGAGATTGTGCTTGTATAGTACAGAACTATCTAAAACATAACCAGTATTTACACCTATTGCCCTTTTCAATCCAAGTAAATATTACACCTTAGCCACATTCGCTAAAAAGGATACTACAGTAGCTAACAAGACATGTTTTACAGTATCATCAGGTTGTTTTGGCAGGTGTCACTGAGGCCATACAACTTACCTTCTCTTGTTCCATCCCCAGAATCTTTAAGTATTTCTTCGGCTAAAAGTACAGAGAAACATATATATGTAAATATATGTACTGTATTGTTGAATAATATGCTTACTGATAACAGGAGAGATATGGTCAATCTCTGTGTTTGACAGACACACACAACTGTGGTCACATATGGACAATTTTTTACGCAGCACATAGTATGAACATTTGTAGTCTGTATATTTTTGCTTATCATTTTCTAAGCATTGCTCGACATTTATTTTTATGTTTAATCTTCGACTGGAAATTAGCTCAGTTCAAATATCACTTGTTAATAGCATAGAAATTATTTTTATCATCACAGAAGGTATTGATGTCATTTTGAAAACATCACTTGGTACACCAATAAGCCCTGCGATATTAACTTAAGCGATATAAATTTAAACCTTAAAATGAGAAAAACCTTTGTAAATTTCTGACTTCACAAGGACTGATATAGACAACATTATACAATTTTTTTTCTTTTAGATGAAGCTGATAAACACATGGCCTGTTTAAAATACTACTGAAATTAGATTCAGTAGATACTTGCATATTTCTAGACAGAGAACAACTGAATTTTCACTGAGGCCGAGGACTGTCAGAGGACAAAATTTTGCTGGTGATGAGATGTACAAGAAACAGTTGCAATCATATATGTCCCTGATGTACAAGATCTAAATTTTGTCTCGAAAAGAACCATTCTGACACAGAATGGCCAAAGACAATCTTGAAAGACAGTTGCATCTTAAAGAGTGCAGCATTGCTAATTTTAACCTTTATGTGAACATCAAGACAGGCTGTGAATGCTATATAAGGAATCAATAAAAATTCAAATTTGAATGCTAAGAAATCAAAAAATAAAAATTTCAAAGTGTCTTATGGTACCTCTTTGTCTTTGGTCTTCTTTTTCCCTGAAAAGTCTTTTGACTCTGTCCACTAGCTCCCATTTCTCCACACATCCCTTGAAATCAACAAAGTTGGTGGCCAGCACCTCTTTCAGTTGTCTTATTGTCATGTCGTCGATTTCTTCGATCGTGGAGAGATCGCTGATTGACGCTCTCTGTCGCGATGGCCTGGTATCCGGTGGCGGCTGAAAGGAAAATAATGAGTGAAATAATCACAATGACAGTTAGAGAGAAATAAGGTGTTTATCATGCGTAGACACCAGAAATGCCCGTTTTGTGTTTGCTAGAACAAACCAGATGATGTCCTTTGTGACATCTGGGTCACTGTGAAATTGGGTCTAAAAAGTCAGAATTGACTTAGAAATTGAATTCAAATTGTTCAAGGTGACATATTGGGAAACAGTAAGCACTGTATCAGGCTGGGTTAGTCTTGAGTAATATTAACGATCACAGCCCAGTCTCTCAGAATTCAATTGAAAATCAGGCCTTGAATTTTGTTCATCAATTGTGTACTACACCCACAAAGTAAATCCGAATTCCTAAATTAAGGTAGACTGCACCTTTGGACTGATATTTTATAATTCTTTTCTGAAATACCATTTGTTGGGCTTATTTTTAAAACTCTTGGAGTAAGAAAAATTTTCACCGTCTCAGTTTTTCAAATATTCTACAGTCCCCTATAGAGTTAACACAGGGATGGCGGCCATTTTGAATTTCAAATATCAGTAAATCTCAGGTAATTTGTTTCTCTTGTAGCAAATTTTGCACAGTGACCCCTGATTTTTAGGGGCCCAAGCCGACCGGCTGGGCCCCTATTGGTTTTATAGGAGTTCAACTTTCTTCTTCTTCTTCTTCTTCTTCTACTTCTTCTTCTTCTTCTTCCGCTCTTTTTTTGTCGACCTAGAACTCAAACACCGCTTACCGCAAACTTCTAAAACTTGCAGGGCTAATAGGTACCTATGAGATCTCGTGCACCTGGGTATAGAAATTTTGAATAGTCACGCGACCTGGCGGCCATCTTGAATTTTCGAAAAATACCGATTTAATTTTAAAAATCTTCTTCTCCAGAACCAACATACCGATTTAGCTGAAATTTTACTCATGTCATCCTTAGAGTGATCTCTTTCAAGTTTGCGAAAGACGTTTGGATCAGTCACGTGATTTGGCCGCCATCTTGGATTTTACGAAAATCGCAATTTAATCATTAAAAATCTTCTTCTCCAGAACCAACACACCGATTTAACTGAAATTTTACTCATGTCATCCTTAGAGTGATCTCTTTCAAGTTTGCGAAAGACGTTTGGATCGGTCACGTGATTTGGCCGCCATCTTGGATTTTACGAAAATCGCAATTTAATCATTAAAAATCTTCTTTTCCAGAACCAAAACACCGATTTAACTGAAATTTTCCTCATGTCGTCCTTAGAGTGATCTCTTTCAAGTTTGCGAAAGACGTTTGGATCGGTCACATGATTTGGCCGCCATCTTGGATTTTCGTAAATCGCAATTTAATCATTAAAAATCTTCTTCTCCAGAACAAACACACCGATTTCACTGAAATTTTACTCATGTCATCCTTAGAGTGATCTCTTTTAAGTTTGCGAAAGACATTTGGATTGGTCACATGATTTGGCCGCCATCTTGGATTTTACAAAAATCGCAATTTAATCATTAAAAATCTTCTTCTCCAGAACTAACACCAAAATCTTTTCGCAAACTTTATAGGCCATACTACTAGATGCTATATAATAAATTTCAAGGAAATTAACCAGGCAGTTTTTGAGAAGAAAATTTTTAAAGTATTATTTTTCTGATTTTTCAATGACCTTTGACCTCCCCTATACCTCTGCAGCTAAGCTATACAAATGGCTTATTCTGGCCCATATAAGAGTCATATCTAATTCTGGGCAATCTAATAGAGCAAGAGGTCAGATTTTTGGTATATAGGGATAACTACGAAAAACAATTTTTTTAACAAAATGTCACATGATTTCGATGACCTTTGACCTCAAATATACATATACGTCCATAACTTAGGAACCACAAGTGCTACATCCTTCATATTTGGTAGGATGGGAGACCTTATGACACCACATCGTGTACCTCATTAATTATGCGCATATCTAATTCTGGGCAAGCCAATAGAGCTAGAGGTCTGATTTTTGGTATATAGGCATAACTTAGCATTACAATTTTTTTGACAAAATATCACATGACCTCGATGACCTTTGACCTTAAATATACATATATGTCCATAACTCAGTAACCACAAGTGCTACACCCTTCATATTTGGTATGATGGGAGACCTTATGACACCACATCCTGTACCTCATTAATTATGCGCATATCTAATTCTGAGCCAGCCAATAGAGCTAGAGGTCTGATTTTTGGTATATAGGGATAACTTAGCAATACAATTTTTTTGACAAAATATCACGTGACCTCGATGACCTTTGACCTTGAATATACGTATATGTCCATAACTCAGTAACCACAAGTGCTACAGAATTATATTTGGTATCATGGGAGACCTTATGACACCACATCCTGTACCTCATTAATTATGCGCATATCTAATTCTGAGCCAGCCAATAGAGCTAGAGGTCTGATTTTGGTATATAGGGATAACTTAGCAATACAATTTTTTTGACAAAATGTCACGTGACCTCGATGACCTTTGACCTTGAATATACGTATATGTCAATAACTGAGTAACCACAAGTGCTACACCCTTCATATTTGGTATGATGGGAGACCTTATGACACCACATCCTGTACCTCATTAATTATGCGCATATCTAATTCTGAGCCAGCCAATGGAGCTCAACGTCAGATTTTTGGTATATAGGGATAACTTAGCATTACAATTTTTTGACAAAATGTCACGTGACCTCGATGACCTTTGCCCTTAAATATGAGTATATGTCCATAACTCAGTAACCACAAGTGCTACACCCTTCATATTTGGCCGCCATATTGGATTTTACGTAAAACATGCAATTCCCACTGACACGTACAGTAACTATGAGATGATGTTCAAAATCATACTTTTCCAAGATCGAATTTTGCACATAATATCATTAGTGCAAGATCTTTCAACCATGTTATCCGCTTGGGCCCCGCCAACGCTGCTTGCAGCTTTAATTATTCTTGATTTTGAAAGAGAAAGGTTGAAAGTTCGTTGAGAAAAGTTTGAACAAAAGCTTACATCTTTCACTTTTGAGGTGCATACTACCTTACTAAGGTGAAGTCTGTATTCATATTATGGCATGTCTGACTTCAGGATATGACAGTAATGCAATGTTCTGGGAGTAGATTTTCCTTTATGAGTAAAGAAACTAGTTTTTCCTTCATTTCAAGTGATTTTAAAGTGATTGACACAAAAGCCTGGTAAACAAATTCAACCAGAAGAGATGCAGATTCATATCGAGTAACTCAGAAATTTACAGTAACAGTACTAAGGGTTCACTTCACAATCTACAGGAAAGACAAGAATTCAAAATACACTAGTAGACACGGAATAAAAACACTGGGATACATGTACCATTGAACTGAGGATTGACTGCATGTAAATGCTTGATATCAAACATGTACTCCCTAGGTTGGCAGATTTTTGTCATACATGTATTTACGAGTATCTGTAAATTAAATTTATTCCAATGTTGGCAACACATGTACTGTATACTAGTCTGACAACATTACAACCAACAAAGTGTAAGTGGCTAGCATCATAGAAAACAGTGCTATTATTTTAACATTCCGAACATCGATAATACATTCCTAATTGTTGCGCAGGTAAAACGTGCACAATAAAATTTAGTTGATATTGAAACCAATTGTTCAAGATATTTACACTTCAAACTAAACCTTTCTAAAAAGTCAGTTTAGTTTGATATGTCGTATACTTAACACTAATCGGTGGTCTGAATTTATATTTATTTTTCAAAGTTAACAAATCACAATTAATGTTGCATGTTTTTCTGAACTTGATTGTCTGAGTTTTTTATGCTTATGGGGTACAAATCAAATGTTCAACAAAATTTAGCTTGGCCAGAAGCAAAATCAACAGATGGCTGACAAGCATTAAAGGGTCCACATCCCTATTCTTGGATGTACAATACTGGTATACTGGTACTGTATGTACTGTATATGTATTCAATGTGTAAATACAAGGAGTTACGTTTTGAGTTAGGCGGCTGATGACATTTACAGTTGTGCGATGTTAGCAATGTCATCATCACTGACACCCTTACACAATACTTTGTAGACAGAGTAGCGGACAGTTGTCTGGCCGACAGGGGAGTTTTCATCGCCGGAGTACATGTTTTGTGACGCACACATGTAGCAAGCAGTGACACCCAGGTACACGTATTGATAAGAACTCCCAGCATTTACCAAGAGATGTACCTCTGGAGATTCAGCCATCCGCCTGGCTTCGTGTTGCCTCATCTCCTCCTGTTGTCTTCTCTGGAGACGGTTGGTCCTGTCCTCTCCTGATTCCGTGTGCGATGGCTGTGTCTGAGGCTGGTGAGGCTGTATGTACACAAAATGGCCAGAGTTACGCACAGTAAGTGAGACTACCCACAATTCGCCTTGATTTGTGTGCTCACACATTATTTGCTAAAGGCTTCTTCAATTTTATCAGTTTCTGAACAAGTTGAAACTTAGAATTTAATTTAAGGATTATTGGTTAAAACTATGTTCAAAAATTATTTAAAATTCAGGAGTAAATTGAATAAGAATTCAATATTTGAAGGTGCTAAAAATTGTACACTTGTCAAAGTAAAGTTATCAGCAACTAAGATGGTCTCATCATACCACCTGTCAGACATGTTAATTTTCTTTGTTACAAACATTCAAAAAATACCGTCAAGGACAGTGTGCTCACATTCAGTTTGAATTGGTAAATTCAAGAAATATTTAAACCAGAAAAACAAGAATGACAAAAGCAAATAAGGTCTGCAACTTAGGTACTGGAGGTCATCTTTAGGAACATGCATATCAACTTCTATAGCAATGGGACAAGCAGATCCTACATACATAAGCAAATGTCAACAAAAAAATTAGCCAGAGAAGCTTGACAAAAAGAAAAGGTGGGAGAGTGGGGAAAAATAAAGAGTGGGAAAAAATGTACAAGGGATTTGGTAAAAAGTAACGCTACCTCATCAATCTTCTATCCCCTACCCCCTCCTGAATATCAAATGTTCCACCCCTTACATAAGACCAGCTGGCATGGCAGGAAATGTATTTACAACCTTGGGAATGTTTTAATTAATGCTATGAGTGCTATCATTCGAATGTAAACAGCACTTAAATCAGTTACAGATAGTGAAATGCCTTCCACTGTGGGGGGATTACGACATCTGGAATTATCCTGGATCCAAATTTCTCATCAGTTCTTGTGTGTCTCCAGTGTTTCCGCTGCCGCTCGCCAGACAGCAAAATGGCGAATCAAACGTCAGATTGGCGAATTGTTTTCAGCCCCTCTTCGCCAAACTGGCAAACCAAATTTTTCAGGGGGCCGATTAGCTGATATCGATCGAGAATGCAGCAGACAGGCAGAGAGATTTTTCAACATCCCTGGGTAGCCATTCTTTCCTTGCTTTAGTGCGCAGTCTCAGACATATACTGTAATCAGTAACTTAGGGAGTAATTTGCTATGGCTGAGATGGCTGCATGCGGTGACCTTGTGTTTTTTATGACTACAAGTGAATGGCTCTACGCAGTCAGAAAACACTATTTAATTGCGGGGTATTTTCAAAAGCTTAGCAGACACCAGCAGTCGATGGTCGCTAGAATGGTGAACAGAATGAAACCAGTGTGACAAAAACGAGAAGGACATGACGGCAGAGGCAGCTACCTATACATACAACGTGCAGCACTGCTACTCTGGCATGTCCGAGCACAACTTCGAAGTCAGCGGAAAAGAAAATTGCACCGTGACTGCAGCTCGTCCGCCGAGTTGCGGGGTAAGACAAGTTTCGAAAAAAACAGGAAACTGCATCGGAATGTTTTGTTGAATTTCCAGTGTTAGTGTTTGACAATGAGAAGAAATAGTTTTTTCTGTACCACATAAAGAAGTGTCAGGCGGCCAGACAGGACAATATATTTACATCCGGTAGGCGATCTGACATTCCAAAGAAGGACAATTTCAAGAAACCTGAGAAAACATCAGGACATGACTTGCCATGAATGCACCGCAAGCAGCGGCTGATATGAGTCAGTTCAATTTGATAAACATCCTTGAGAAATAAACGTAAGACAGAAAACGTTGACACACTGTTGAGAATAGCTAGTGAAGGCCCATCCATAGAGCAGTTTTATTTTGAAACTAAATGTTTGGACTACCAATAGAGACAGGAGGCTGCTAGTGTACAAAATATAATTACCAGTACACTTTCTCAAAGTGAACAATCGGTACAGAAATTAAACTCTGAGATTGGAGAAATGAAAGCACCTGATGACTATGAGGCAGAGGCAAATGGATCTTTCAATGAGAACATCTTGAAGTAATACCCTGTAAATTATGCAATACTTGTGATATAGAAGTTACATGGCAGATCTAAGTGTTTAGCACCCAGGAAATAAAGTTTGTTGTGAATGTTACAAGTAATAAAGAAAGCAGTTTGTTCCGTAAAAGTTGTTCGTAACTTGTTTTGCCATTTTTTGCTACAGTACTATAGCAGCTGATAGGACCCACCTGAGTATATTATTTGTGAATGTAACTGTCACTAAATATTCAACTGTCAGTTGTCCAAAATCACAAATGCCGAATACATGTAAATTTGGATGGCTAGTTCTGGCTAATCAATTTTGGTCCCAATTAGCCAGAATGACTAACAGGTAATTTTAGCCAGAGGAAACACTGGTCTTACATGCAAAAGTGTAAAAATTGGTTAGCAATGAAAAAATTTACCTCAGCTTTGTTTTCTGGATCAAATTTTACCACTAAGATATTAAATATGACAAAATTATGTTCACAGCCTTCAAAACTCTCTCACAACATATCCTGGGTTGGTGTAGGTCATTTAAGGTCACAAAAGAAAATTACCTAAAATATAAAATTTGGGGGTTTCCCAACACTTTGAGCAGAAAATTTATCTCATAACATCCCTCGGGACTTTTGTACCAAATTACAAAGCTATCAGACAAGTAATTTTGAGAACAAGTTTTCTTGACCAAAAATGACAAAATTGTCTTAAAAATACAAATTTGTATATTTCAGGACAATTTCCACATATCTAACTATTGTCATCTCTGGACATCTGTACACCAAATATAAAAGCTGTCTGTCCAGGGGCTTTAAAAAGAATATATCTTTTAAGATTTTTTGACCAAAAATGACAAAAATTGCCCCAAAACATTAATATTTCCAATTTTGTCGTAATTTCAACAATTAGAAGGGTAACACCCTTGCAAACATCCAATCCAAATTTGAGAGCAATTGGGCCAGAGCGGTTTCAGAGAAGAAGAAATTTTACTTAAAATGAGAAAAGTAACCACAACATTCAGCGAAAATACAAAATTCAAGATATCTTCACGATATTCATTAAACTGATTTTGATCAACCTTAGGAACCTGTATACCAAATATCAAAGCTATCAGATTAGTCATTTTTCAATAAAAAAAGTTTTGACCAAAAATTTGGAAAATTGCCCCAAAATTACAAATATTAAAATTTCAATTCAATTTGTATACACTTGACTGAGGTCATCCTGAGGAACATGTATACTAACTTTCAAAGCAATCAGATGAGTGGTTTCAGAGAAAAACATTTCTTGACTAAAAACTGAAAAAATTACCCTAAAAATAGAAACATGCAAATTTCATCCCAAATTTTGAACACCTACTTTAGAATGCCTAATAGGTATTAGAAGGGTAACACCCTTGCAAACATCCAATCCAAATTTGAGAGAAATTGGGCAAGCGGTTTCAGAGAAGAAATTTACTTAAAATGAGAAAACCAAAACATTCAGCAAAATACAAAATTCAAGATATCTTCACGATATTCATTAAACTGATTTTGATCAACCTTAGGAACCTGTATACCAAATATCAAAGCTATCAGATTAGTCATTTTTCAATAAAAAAAGTTTTGACCAAAAATTTGGAAAATTGCCCCAAAATTACAAATATTAAAATTTCAATTCAATTTGTATACACTTGACTGAGGTCATCCTGAGGAACATGTATACCAACTTTCAAAGCAATCAGATGAATGGTTTCAGAGAAAAACATTTTTTGACTAAAAACTGAAAAAATTACCCTAAAAATAGAAACATGCAAATTTCATCCCAAATTTTAAACACCTACTTTAGAAAGCCTAAAGGAACCTGCACACCAAGTTTCAACCCAATCTGACCAACAGTTACAGAGTTTTAGCAATTTGCAGGGTTTTTCCTTTTTTTCCCCCTCATTTGCATATTTTTGGCACTGACATCTTCATTTGAACAAATTCACATCTCCACCCCTAGGTGCACCTGTACACCAAATACTAAGACAGTAGGTGCTGCGGTTTAGCTGTTTTTGACGTGGACGGACATACATACATACATACATACATACATACATACATACATACATACATACATACATACAGACATGCAAATGGCATGCAAATGAACTGATTCAGCTTAAACGATCACCTCACATTGGTATACCAAATGTGAGCTAAAAACTCAATACCCTTTCTTTTGCCAACACGATGCAACTTATTCCCTTAGTTTCCTTGAAAATATTGCATATGGCTGTCAAAAATCTATGTTGACAAAATCACAAAATTGCTATCTCCTCTGCGGAAAAGGGGTTGATCTTCTCATTATTCACAGTGAGAAATTAGAGAATTATGATTATCAAAACTATGGTCCCAGAATTTTGAAATATGGACCGAGCTGTTCTGTGTACAGAAGAAATTTGCTTCAGTTCAGTGAGTGATCTCCGTGTGTATGGATCATGGAGAATTGTGGGTAGCCTCACTTACTGTGTTACGGTAGAATGTGCCTCGGGGACACAAATTTGGAATCTCAAAACTTTTAAAATTCATTTCTGATATATCACTCGTGGGGGTTCATTTTAAAGCTCTTGGTGTAAGAAACTTTTCACATGCTTAGTTTTTTGAAATTCGAAAATTTTACTTTTCTCCATATACATGTAGTGAACACAAGGATGGCGGCCATTTTGAATTTTAAATATCAGTAAATCTTGAGGTATTTGTTTCCCTTGTCCAAAAGTTTGCATGGTGACCTCCAATTGTTATTCTGGATTTTTATAAAGAATGGTTGAAAGATTCCTCAAGGAAAATTTGAGCAAAAGTTAAGTCTTTCACTTGCAAGGTGCGCACTACCTTTAGTAAATTTTTTGTTTTGCATCTGTGTGCTTAGGTTTTCTGAATTTTTACAGCTAAAACTTTTCTTAAACATTTTTCCGAGGTTGATGATATTATTTCACAAAACAAAGCTATGGCTTTTACATTGCAACACAATACTCCCTGAAAGCAGTCATACTACAATCATTGATCGTGTGGTGAAGTAAGATTTACAATATCCTCTGACAGGGGGAAACCTCTGGTTACAGGACTGAGCAAACTGTATGACATTTTGATCTTGTGATGAATTTTGGTGTATAGGCTTTATAAAATCATACAGGAATTATGTGTACCGGAGCAGCTGCATTGAAGAATCTAAATGGTGCTCAAGCATGCACACAAGAAGTACTATGTATACTTGTGTCGTTCTATTTGCCGTGTTTTGGTTGTACTTACGTTTCCTGTAGCTCCTGGTCTATACTGAGGCTCCTGGGGCTGCTGTGCTCGAAACTGGTGCATACGGGCGGTGTTTTGAGCGTTCTGTTGGGCCCTGACCTGGGCCTCCCTGTTCTGTTGGTTGGCATGGTGCCTGAGCAGGAGTTCCACCAGGTCGTTTTTCTCGGTGCAAGAATTGAGAGGCACATTGTTTGATATGAGGTACTGCCTCAAGTCTTTGATTTTTAGAGTCATCAACTCATTCCTACCGAAAGTGTCCGGGCTGCTGAGAATCCGACAAGTGTTGCATCTCTTCTCCGCGGCTCTCCTGTTTGGTTCTTTGGCCATGCATTTGGAGCAGAAGTATTTGTTGCATTCTTTGCAGAGATGCTGAAAAGAATATTTAGATGTTGTGAGATAAACTGAATGACCGACACGCACTCACTTATCAATAAAGCTGCTGCTCTCATTGCACACAGTCTCACTTTGCCATGTTCACATCACCATAAGTTGTTTACATCAATGAAGTAACTCTTGCAGAGCATGTGTCATTGCCAAAATTTTTGAATCACAAATCCGTCAACGTTACATACATGTATTTACATGTACATGTAACAAAGAACCAAAGTAATTGATGAATATCCCCCAAAAGAGCACACATGGTCAAGTAATCGCTGATGACAGTTGACACAGTCCCCGCTTGCACCATTAATTGACTTGCACATCATGCACACCACACTAAAATTAAAATGTCTGAGTGCCAAGTTTGAATGAAATTTGTTCAGGGCTAGTTAAGTTATGGTTCAAAAACATGAAAAAATCGCAACAAAATAGCCGCCCGGTGGCCATATTGGATCATATCGCGAAATAAATTGATGTGCATATATGCCACAGTACTTTATCTGTGTACCAACACTGAACGAAATCGGTTCAGGGATAGTTGAGTTATGGTTCAAAAACATGAAAAAAATCGCAAGGCGGCCATATTGGATCGTATCACGAAATAAATTGACGTGCATATATATGCACTAGTATTTTATCTCTGTACCAACATTGAATGAAATCTGTTCAGGGATAGTTGAGTTATGGGTCAAAAACATGAAAAATTAACAACAAAACGGCCACTCAGTGGCCATATTGAATCGTATCGCAAAATAAATTGTTGTGCATATGTATAGCACAGTACTTTATCCTTACACACAGTTTGAAGAAAATAGGCTCAGGGGTGACAGAGAAACAGCTGCTGACAGATGGACAGGATCCAGTGTAAGTCCCTCCTGGACTGTGTCCGCAGGGACTGAACACCTAGCCTGAGCAAAAACATACATCTACATGTATGTATTGTATGCACTTAGGCTGGGCTAAAACATACTTGCTCTTCACTAGTTGCAATTTCATCTATGCATAAAACTAACTATTAACCCTTTGAGAGCCGTAACTTTTCCCACCAAAATTTTAGTGCAACATTTTACCATTTTTTTTGAATTTTCCTATAATTTTGTTGATAATTTTGAACAAAATGGACATCACATTTCATGGGCTACAGTTTTTCATCAAAATTTTGGCAAAAATCTGAAAAAAATTGACTGGGGTATATTTTGTGAAGGCTACATAAATTGACTTTGGCACTCAAGGGGTTAGTAAATCACCTCCAATAATCTCATTTGCATTTTGATTCCAAATTCTTTCACATCCACTACATGTAGATTCATGTTTTAAAAATACTGTATGTAGGACACTTTGAATAAGCTGATTGCTTTTTTAGCATTTTGGGATTTTCATTGCAATCAGCAGGTTTTCAATTTAGCCACAATGACATCCTAATCATAGTAAATAAAGACAGCAGTTGAAATTAGCAGAATCTTAAATTACCAAACTGACACACTTGGATAAATTCACTTAAAATGGATGCTAGTTAAAAAGACATGTTTTACGGATATGGTGGGTAAGGATAATGTTTTACTGATACGATAGTCAAGGATCTATGGAGTGAAAAAGCGTACATGGGTGAAATAATTTTTGAAGCTATTAAACCACAAGTACATGTACCGGTATATTGTCCGAACAGTTTAATCTAAAGCTACATGTAATATATTGGAGCTGAACACAGATTTAATTCATCACCATTCACACGATCAGAGCGCTTTAATGATCACATAAACAGACAACTATGCACTAATGAATCCTGAGGACTGCCCTTTAAAGAATGCCACGGTTACCATGGCATCTGTTTCCATGGCAACATGCTGGGGATTGTAATAATAGGAACCCTAGAGCTTTTCCATTCACACTGTAAGACTTTAATTGACTGCAACAGATTTATACAAATCCATACACACTGAAACCCATTTCACATACTCAGATACTCTGAACTCCTCTAACAGCCTTTGCACAGAGAATTTCCTCACATGAACAAACATCCAAGAAATACACAATAATATTTGTCACTCTATTTCATACTATGTACAAGATGCATACTTGGACTGGAAAAACTTGACAAGGCCTCCCACCTGCATATTCATGAAGCATAAAAATTCTTACTTAAATAGCAGATGAAATAAAAATAAACAACATGAATATTTTATCATACAATGTTTCCCCCCGGAAATTTGATAAAATTCAGTATACGGTATGTGCATATGTTATATTTCTTTATTTCATTGATGAGTAAAGCATACATAATTCTGTTTGAAGATGACGAGAAATTGATATTTGATGGCAGAATGAGATTTTTCACGTCGTTGACAGCAATGAAAAGGAAATCAAATTGAAAATTGGAAATTCGATGACTACAGGATCGTACTGGATATCATATTGTGTTTTACATTCAATACGACAACCCCTAAGTGGTACCTCCTATGGCACTCCATTGGATCTGTTATTCCCATCAGTCCTTTCAGCAAACTCCGGCAAGAAAGAACACTCGACAGCCTCCTTCCCAACGTTCAATTAAAATCAGTACATTCACTCGCTGCTTTTGAAAAACTCCCATTAACACTATGACATTTGTACCGTCGGGCGACCTCCCAACCGCACAAAGTCGAGAACCAATATCTTTTCCCCAATCACCCGGAGAAAATTGATTGGTGATTGTATACAATACACAATGAACACTGATATCCTTCAGCTGTCACAATACAGTGGGGGCCCATGATTATTGCGAGTGATAATGGTAATGTGTCTAAGTGAATTATATACGCTGCCCTGTGTTTGTTTTTTCCTTTGGTGAATTTATCCTCACTCGGGTATGAAAAATACATTACACAAAAAAGCCCTGATACCATCTACGATGCGTGCACAACACAGTTGAGAAAATACGCGTACAGTCGTGATGGTGACTGGGGCATCACTATCAAATAACAAAAAATCCTAGTGCAATTTCTTTTTTCTTTGTTTTCTAAATAATTTATTGTTTACTTTACCAAACGTCACCGGAAAGGTCAAAAGAGCATCATTTTGACATTTTATGAAAGAAGCAGGTTTACAATACTCAAAGAATGAACCTTCATATAAATGTAAACCATAGTACTATTTGTAAGAAAAGCGGCAATTTTTATCTCTGACATTTCATTCTAGAATTCTGACTTCAGTTCTTCACAGATGAAATCAAATGTGACCAATCAGGCTTACCTCACTTTATGGAACAGCAAGGGTAAATATTTGAAATTAATTTTAAAATGTTGAATTTAATGATTTAAACATTAAAAACCCTACGTCATAAGAATAAAAATTTAGATGTTTATACGAGAGTTTGTAACAGTATCAAAGTGAATATCTTGCTTGTCCTACGAATAGCCATGTAATGTGTATGTATGATTGATATTTTCCACAATACGGTAATATCAATTTTATCACCTGAGGACTGCTTTTGAACATTACAAAATCAATCAGGTCTATACGGCATACATACATGTGCATGTTCATATTGTTTTCACTTTCCGTTGGCATTGATTGTGACCGACAATTTTTCCCCATCTTGTGAAAGACACACTCTCAGTAACTGATGATGAGAACAGTCAAGAGGGATCAAAGTCTGGGGATACAACCATTGAAGGAAAGCGTAGATGCAGAACTACACAGATACCAGATGGTCAACTCATGAGATGAGCTCACTCAGAGTCACGCACTGCAAAACAGATTTCCACTTTCAATATCAGTTCCTGTAGCTGGATAAAAGTGGTAAATAATTTATGAAAGTAAACTTTTATATGTCTTGTTCCAGGGTGAAATGTGAGACATACACGAAACATAAACGTACTCTCCAAAAGACTCATTTTACCTATCAGATAAGTCAATGTGTTGACTAAAATTATAGTTCATGCACCTCGGGGACAGAAATTCAAACTCTCCTTTTTGACCTACCACTTGTTGGCACTCATTTGAAACTCATGGAGTAAATACATGAAAAATTTTCGCTGCCTGAAGTTTTTCAAAAAATCAAAAAGTTTATTTTTTCCCATACAGTTAGCAAAGGAATGGCTGTCACTTTGAATTTAAAATATCCCTAAATTTCAGGTAATTTTTTTCCGTAGTACCAAAATACGCATGGTGAACCCCGATTTTCATTCTTGATTTTGAAAGAGAATGGCTTAAAGTTTCCTTAAGAAAAGTTTGAGCAAAAGTTCAAGTCTTTCCATGTCTACATGCGTATTACCTTCGGGAAGAGTGCACCATTGAGATAAACGTGTTTTTGGATGGTCAAATTTTTACAATACTTAGCCGTTTTGATATTTGTGTGTAGACACATTTTGCAGTTGTGGAACAACTAAAGTTTTGATTGTCTTGTATTTGTACACAACTAAATATTTAGTTTTCTCTTACACAAAGTTAACATACAACAGTATGGATACTGTATAGCAGCCACTTTAAATTTCAAATATCAGGAAATTTTAGTTAATTTTGTTTCTCATTTAATTTTGTTTCTCATAAAGCGCCCATTACCGAACAGTGACCCCTTTGTTTTATTCTTGACTAGGAAAGAAAACAGTACCCCAAGACTTTAGCCATAAGAATAAAACAAAGGTAACTGACAGAAATTAGTCACGAAGGCACCTGATCATGGTTGATCACAAATACCAGAAACATTATACGATGGCACAATGCATAAATCACAATTCTTTTGTTTTCACATTTTATTTTGCAATACGTGCACTGTAATTTTTATCAATGCAGTAACTGGTAGCCAACGTGGTTAATTTCTTTTGCGCCCTTCATTCAGTATAATTGCACTGTGATATTTCCAGCTGCCGAACAATGCATGTGAGGATACACATCTGTGTACCACAAAATTAGAAGCTGGGATGTGAGAGTCCGGGGATGCTCACAGCTGTCCCTTTTCCTGTCTTTTACAAGGAAACTTCCTCTCACTCAATGGTTTTCTTGTTAGATTGTGGCTGCAGCTCTCTGACCAAACAATCTGCTGATGTCACAAGTCTTAAGGATCATTCACTGTACCGGTAGTACATGTACCTCAGAACGTTCAATCATTGTCTGATTTGAAAGGGCAACTGCAGCTAGGAAACCTAAATTAATGAGTACTAGGTATATAAGAATCAGTGTTCGCGGTGACTTTTTTCTCCTCGCGTACGTCATACGCATTAGTCTGCTAAAATTGCGTAATGGCTGGATTTGAGTGCGTAATTTCACTTCCGCACTCGATTGATGAAAAAACTGACTGCAAAATACAATGTGCCGTTGAATAAACCTACACAACATATTCGGATTGTACGATGTATCATTATTTTAATGTAAACAGTTTAACAAACAACTTGAACAATGTTGAAACATAACAGCGAAGGTTAGACATGCGACCGTCAAAACACATCGGGCAACCCAAAAGTTAGAGTTATGGCAGCTTATCCAGACGGTTTCTGGACGTTTCGGCACCAAGTCGTTTCGGCCCAAGACGTTTCGGCCTTCGAATTTCAGGCCCTTTGTCCGACGTTTCGGCACCGCAACCCTAGACGTTTCGGCACCGCTGAAGGCTACCTGTGGGAACTAGTGCTGGAGCGTAATCTTACAAATCAAAGTTCTAAAAAGTACAGTGTCAACTAACATTCACGTACATGCTTTAATATTTGTGGAGAACATGGGAAGAGACCGTAAGAAAAAACTTCATATCATTTTCAAATCTGTGACACAAGTTTATCGATATCAATAGCCGCCGACACGGCAAAAGTTTGAAAGCGGTGACGAAACAGCACGGCAAAATTCACATAAAATGCACATAAAGTACTGGTCAGAACGCAAAGGTCACGCTTACGAATATGACGGATCAGTCAATTACTGAATAGTTTGAAAAAAAAATCGAAACACAGATGCCGAAACGTCTTGGGTTGCAGTGCCGAAGTGACTTGGGCCGGAAATTGAGAGGCCGAAACGACTTGGGCCGAAACGACTTGGTGCCTGAACGACCAGTTACCATCCAGACACTTCTGCAGTGTTCAAAATTTATCGGGATTCCGACGAGCTCTACCGATGAATCATTTTTTTCACGGACTCGTAGAGCAAAGTTGAAAGAAAACAGATTTGTCTGCTTCGATGCCATGCTGCATGTGCGCTTGATCAAAATTTGGGAACAGCGAGACGCGAACATAATGCACGGTTGGCACTTATATAATTTGTCGCAACATTTCTGTCAATCACTCACTTTCAGAAACTATCGTTCGCCTGAAAATTAGCAATGTAATTTATAGGCACAGCTGACATGATAACGTGCCTAACGTGATAACGTGTGGACTACGATGCCGATTTTTCAGACAACGCCCAGAGAATCCGAAACTTTCCACACAAAATGAGTGATTGACAGAAATGTGTTGCAACAAATTTCGTCTGGTTGTCGCCTAAGCTTAGTCGTGGAGAGTGCTTTCGGTGTTATTCTTTGCGTATAGAAAACGCATTACGATGAGAAAAGAAACAATGCGTAAGAGAGTCAATTTCAATGCGTAAATACGCACGATTTTTGCGTAAACGCGAACTCTGAAGAATTTCAACACTGTACAATTAATTATAAATCATGTTTATCAAATAGAATAAAGTGAGAAACACTGGCAGTACTGAAATGTCTCACGATTGCCATGATTTACGCGATGGTTCTACTCCCGAATAAAAAGGATGCGATATCTTCTACAGACTCAGTATGTACAAAAGATCATGTGATGGCGGTACAAACAAACCCACTTGTTCATACACGTATGGAAATACACCCACTGGTATTTCTACATGTATGCACATTTCTGCACATGGGTTTGTTTGTACCATGATCCATTCAAATTCTGGTTTTAACCTATTAGAACCATGTACACCCTCACTTCAAATTCACAATTCAAGGTAATTGTATATGTTTTATTGGTCTGTTTTTTTTTTGCATCTCACTATGGGGTCAATATTTGCTGGACCTACATCAGCGGTGGGGAGGTGTTGATGCACACGCACAAGGTGGTGACCTTGAACCTGGGCAAGATTTTGAGAAGACAACGGGTATTTAAGTCAGAGAAGTCATCAACCTTGAATCAAGAGGTCATTGACCTTAACATTCAGACGATAAGACATGTAATTGCCGCTTTGTAATATTTTTTTGTATCATCAAATATGTATTTTAAAGAGCCAGAAGTTGAACTTTTGAGGAGTTTGTGTTCACTATCTTTTCTATAATATCAACCTTAGTTTCTTGTTTACTCCCTAAATCATGTTGAGATACACAGTATTCAGCTCGTCAGCTCACCTCATACATGCATAAACCGCATTATTATTGTTGACAAGTGAATTCTTGTGCGGAACAGAATTCAAAACGTAAACAGTAATAGTGCATTTCACACATATGGGCATCTGCAATAAAGTTAAGCTGAGTTGTCAGTTGATACCAGATAATACATGTACATGATAATTGTAAACTGTGCCTTTGTTTTAATTTGCCTTGTTTTGCAGAGTGGTAGAGAAGCATTCATTAGAGAAACTAAACATGTACCGAATACTTTCAATGTGAATAAATTAAAAGAGATCAAAAAAACAGATGTATTACAAAGATGAAAACAACACGGACTACCGGTACTCCATTGAAGCACTTGATGAAGCACATAATGCACCACTGACAAACAAGGAAGTTCTCAATTGCCTATTTCTATTCCTCAATTGCCTTTTTTCTATTCCTCAATAGCCTATTTCTATTCCTCAATTGCCTATTTCTATTCCTCAATTGCCTTTTTTCTATTCCTCAATTGCCTATTTCAATTCCTCAATTGCCTTTTTCTTTTTCTAAATTGCCTATTTCTATTCCTCAATTGCCTTTTTTCTATTCCTAAGTTACCTATTTCTATTCCTCAATTGCCTTTTTTCTATTCCTAAATTGCCTATTTCTATTCCTCAATTGCCTTTTTTCTATTCCTCAATTGCCTACTTATATTCCTCAATTGCCTTTTTTCTATTCCTCAATTGCCTACTTATATTCCTCAATTGCCTATTTCTATTCCTCAATTGCCTATTTCTATTCCTCAATTGCCTTTTTTCTATTCCTCAATTGCCTATTTCTATCCTAAATTGCATATTTCTATTCCTCAATTGCCTTTTTTCTATTCCTAAATTGTCTATTTCTATTCCTCAGTTTCCTTTTTCTATTGTCAATGAAAACAACCGTCATCCTGGGGAATACTTTCTGTAAACTAAACTTTACTCAAAAGTTCTTCATAAATAAATTGAAAACATCAGCTTTGGAAACAATGAAACTAAGGCTGTATTTATAAGTACTGTAATGCACTAGAAGGTACCGTAGTATTGTGGAAAGAGTGATTCTCAAGCGAAATGTAAGCTTTAGGGTATCTGGGTGTTGCACCAGCAATGCTATAATCACTGTCTCACTGGCAGAACAGCATGAAACACGAAAGTATGAGCATTTTCTCGTTTAAAAGAGGAAAATAAATATGTCCAAGCTTTTTCTTTGGGATCTGAGAATTGTCTGAGTTGATAACAAACTGCTGGTTCTGAGTAAAACTACACCAAATGTGAATAAAGATCCTATAAACACATCATTGTCTATAATACTCACAATTCATGCCCCGTCTGACTGAATCATGGCCTCCAAGTTTCACGAAGGTGAATCAATATTTTGACACATTGAAAAGAAAGCCATGATGTACATGTAAAACTATGACTGACAGTAAGATGTCAATTGGCAGGTGTATATCAGTGAGGGGAGGGGAGGGAAGGCAAGGTTGTGAGGGTATAGGGGTACAGAGTACTGTTATTTTCGGTGTTGGTGGCGGTATCAAGAGTTTAACAAGACACTGTGTTCTAATAGCACAACATGAATACTGGAATTTATACCACACCCCACAGCTAATGAAGTCGTGATTTTCTGTGTCAACATTCAATTCACAGATGTACCGGTACCTGTATGCTATTGTGTTTTCCATGCCCTGATACATGTAGATTACAAGACAGCTTTGTACAACATTACAATGGGCACACTATCCAAGTGCACCCATCCCTCTACCAACCAAAGCATAAGAAAAGTATTTGTGAGAAATTCTATGCATTACACGGCCAGTAACTCTAACCGTTGATGATTTTTTTTCACCACTTTTTTTTTCATGTCAACCATAATTTCTTGTTCTGCTCTCCAAAGCATGTTGAAATATACAGTATTCAGTTTGTCAACTCAGCCTGTACACACCTGTAATGACTACATTGTTTATGTCGACAAGTGAATTCTGGTCGGGACTAGAATGCAAATGTAAACAATAACAGTGAATTTTACACTGTACAGAACCTGAGTTGATGAGCTAAACAGTTTTGAGTAGACAAGCAGTGTTCCCGCTAAGGCTTATTTGTGCGCTACTTCATGTTTTGTGCAACTTAAGTCTCAGTCACTTCAATCGGTATTAGTTTTGGAAACAATAACCCAGGGCGAAATGTGCGATCTAAGCATAGATTTTACTTCCGGGTTTCGAGTTTAGCGCCTGTTGGTGGCGCAGTTGCCACCAATGTTCATTGTACGTTGTGACGTACCTCAATAAATTAGCATAGACATGAACGGACCCAGCTGTGGGGCAATCAGGCGTATCTCAAGTTGCGCACCCTCTCAAAACCTTGGAGGGAACACTAGACAAGCTCAATTTCTCAGTACAACAACATCCTGCAGTTGACAAACAAAATAATAAAAGTAATGAAATCACATCTCAACCCCTCGGTCTACCTGTACACCAAATACTAAGATGGTAGGTGTGGCAGTTTGGGAGCTTTTGCGTGTGACGGACATACATCCACACATACATACATACATACATACAGACGCCCGACTCACCATTTAAGCTCTTTTTGGTTATACACATACCAAATATGAGCTAAAAATCATCTTAAGAGTTACCGTCCCTTCAATACAGAAGAAATGTTATATGTTTTGACCTTACCTTTCTCTTGAAGAAGGTAAAGTTTGTAGAACACGTGTCACATGCCATGATTTCAGCATTGGGTTGTCCACCTCTACTGGTGTACGCTGGAGATTGGTACTGGCCCTGGGGGCTGCTGTGATAGTTACCGGGTGGCGGCGGCTGCTGCGGCTGGGGCTGCTGGCTTTTCACTACGCCCGAACCCATGGACTACTTCCTGGTGCTACAACTCATCTGTGGAGAGCGCAGAAAAATACACTGTACAGGCACTGTACTGTACTGTACTGTATTGTACGGAAACAGCAAATACAGTTCACCCATGTGTCTTCAGCATTCCCTCTCAAATCTGATGTGAAATCCATAATAGTGGGAAAAAAGCTAAAATATCAAAGGTTGGAGTTTGTATAATAATGTGTTACATATTTCCTTTGAGGCACTTCATTACAAGACTTCCATTGCATTTCTGTAATGTCATACATGAACACACAGTCACTGTAGCATATACATGTACATGTACGTGATGCAATATACATTACTACAATGAAAAGAAAATAATCATATTTTCAAACGATACTATGTATCTAGTGATAGAACTGAGCTGATGAGACATTATTCACACATGTATTCAATTTCCCATACACTAAAGCATTGTCTATTAGCAAACAAACTTTCACAGAGCAGAATGACGCGACGAAACAACCGGGTCCTGAAACCCCTATGTGGAAGTTGCGTATATGTATATCCCAGACCTCAATTTCTTTTATAAACTCATTTGCTTTTAACAAGACAGGAAATAGGGAGTGAAAGGTATACATGTACGCAAATGCAAAGCACAAATTTCAGGTATTCATATCACATTGTAACTTACGGTAACGTAAGTCTCCTACATCTCATCGCTGAAATGAAACCAACAGACAAGTATCCCACTTTTGGTAAATATACATGTACAGAGATTTTCTGCATTTTTCTTGGGAAAGAAGGATGCTTTGAACATGTACAGATCTTTACAGAAAGAGTGCCCAGCAATTGGATGGGAGACTTGGACAAGCATGTAATTTGCGGAGATGAAATTGCAGCTGCGTCTATTATAATCCCTCTCAAGATTTTTTAAGAACTGCCAAATGAGGGACCCTGGCTTCCTGTTATTGTCACATTTCATGACGACAATATTCCCTCCCACACACTTCAAATACCAAACTTGTACATGTATGTACCTACTGTGTCTTTGATATCGCTCAAATAGTCATTACCTACAGCAGTTAATCTCACGGACATTTTTAATGATTTTGTCATTGATACAGGTGTTACTGCTTTGAATTGTTGTTCGGCTAAACCACTGGAGAAACAATTTTAATACAAGTTACACGTGCGACACCTTTATGAGCACATGTACATGTACATGTACATGCATGCATGGGCACCATGTGTCTTGAAGCATTTGTTATCCCCTTTTCACCAAAAAGCATGATTAGAGATTCATGCCTCCATGGTTTGGCCAAAACCGATTGTTATAAAAGCTGATTGGAGACCTGTTTATAAGGCATTGCAGTGTTCTCCCCAGAGCTATTATAGAGTGGTGGCCGCCACTCTATAATTTTTGGTAAACAATAGAAACTCATTACCATAACAATTACATTTATTGTTATGCAAATTAGCCGCCACTCTATCAGAAAATCCTGGGGAGATCACTGCATTGGGAGTGAACAGTTTGACTTATGTTACAACCTTGCTGTCTGCTGGGGTGAAGGTAACCCTTTGAATGCTGTAATGTTTCCCATCAAAATTCTTTAGACATCTTTCAGTAAGTCTAACAACATCATTAACTTGTTGTTTGCAATGATATTAGTGAAAAAAGGTCAAAAGATAGTGACTTTGTCCCTTTAAAATCAAGTATTCAGTATAACAAGTCCCATATGCTGGAGTTGTAAAAAGATTTGAACAGTTTAAGGCCCCTGAAAACATACTGGTACTGTTGTAGATACTAACATGAATTTTTCCTGACTAAAGCTATAACTTGCTGTGTTGAGTGGGTCAAAATACGTACATTTACTGGCTTTGGTTCAATACCGCTTTTTACTGATGCAGCAGATGGGGAGGTGATGTGCCTGGCAAGATAATGGTTAGCCAATACAGAGCAAATTTCATCTTTCCTTGCCACAGCTGCCTTCCTGATGCTGACAGCCTTTTATGATACTGCATATATGTATGACTCTGATCCAGAAAGGCTTGTTACAGGGTGTACAGTATGTGGTGCCTTCCTTATACATGCACCCTTTCGTGATCTGTATTGACACTAATGCACAGTGGGATGTTACTGTCATGTGGTGCCCATACTGAATGTACTTCATGCATATGTATACATGTACATGTATGTCAATTCATGTGCATGTAAAGTATGCACGGTTTGATTAGACTTTTCCTACTCAAAGCCATACTACATGTACATCAACAAATAAAATTACAGTACATGTACAGCCTGAGAGACAGGGATTTCATATTCATGAACTTATGATTTTTGCCGAATGGAGGTAGAAGCGAGGCGGCAAAGTAACAATTATAGTGACTGCTGTTTGATATAATGAAGATAGTGACCGCTTTTTGCTCGCCATAAAGCCAATTGTTTTTCTACGAACTTGTGAAGAGGTCTTGATGTCGTTATCAATCAAACAGTCATATTAAAAAGGTCCTTCAGAATCATTTGAGAATTTACAGTAGTGCAAAATCAAGTAGAAAGTAAGATTAACATCATCTTCATGTAGGAGTGGTTCTCAAACTACATGTATATAACAGATTTTGCTGAGAGTAACAAAAAAAAACATGTGACAGATGGCAAAAATATCTATGTTACATGTATGCACCCTATAACATTATGCATGGTTGGAAAACTTATAAAAGAATTAGAAAATAACCCATCACAAGATTTTGCCATTTGAAAGGTGAAGTGAGCTTCAGGAAAATGTTGAAAAATCTCCGTACATGTAACTTGCTCTGAAGTTGTGGAATTTTACCAAGAAAACTGTGTTAACGTAGCTTCAATGATCTCTAGTCAATTGTATCATGTGCTCAAGTGTAGTAAGCCTCGCCTTGTCACAGGAAGATCATATTAAAACACAGACACAATGAAGGAATGACTGGGCCAGGGTCTGGGCCCTGGGTTTTCATCAGAGTGGCAGTCACTATCATGGGGAGGGGGGATTTTAAACAAAGGCAATAATGGGATTAAAAGACCTTGAAACAACAGACTTTGACTTGGATTAAGATTAAGTCATTTTTTGACTCATCAATTCTACCACAATGGTTGCAGTAAGCATGGATGACATGACAGTTCACTGCAAGTTACACTTCACAGACTTACGGTATTTTTTAATCTACGAGTTATACAACTCCCTGGCACTGGCAGCCCTTGGTTCACTACACACAGTCTAATCTCTGCCCTACACTGATGTGCCCTAATCTGTCTGGTATAAGCCAAGCCCCCAGGCCAATGCACAGGGAGAGGAGCCTGGCCATGCTACACATGTAGCTTGTTGAGCCTGGCTAAACTAACGTAAGCTAAATCCAGGATCCATACATTTCAAAGTCACTTGAAATCCCAAGAATTTTCGAAGAATTTATCAGCATTTTTCAAAATTTTTGAGGTCAAAAATGCCCTTTTTCACAATATTTCTACAATATATCACTTTTAAATATAATTGTACTTATCATTTTTATGATATCACGACTAATCATCTTGTCATTTTTAAAACTGTGGGCGGTGTATCAATTTTCAAGGACTTTCCGGGACTCAACTTCATTTTTCAGGATTTTGCAGGACTTTTCTGGCGGCTTTTAAAATTCAAGGACTTTCCGTGAGTGTACAGACCCTGTAAACTGTCAAGAACCAGGATGTGAGAGAGTCTGATGTGTGCAATAATGAAATGAGAGTGATATAGTTACAACACAAATAATATATCCTGTAAGATGAGTATTCCCCATACAAAATTTGATATTTTGCAGTTTTAATATCTACAGATCTCAGCTGTTAATAGTGCTACATGTACTGTATGAAAGTGAAGGATCGTCACACACAAGAAGTTCAGTATGAAAATTAGAAAATGAAATGAAAATTAAAAGTGAGTGAAAATTAGAAATCTGAGACATTCGACTAACCTTGAGTGTAAGCTGTTAGGAAGAAAGTCTTCAAGAAATCTTGTGACGGCTCAGTGACAAAAGAACACACAAAGGGTGAAGAAGGGCAAAAATAAAAAGCAGAGAAAAAAAAGTGATCATGCAGATCGGTGAAGGTTTCAGTCAGACACTTTCTTGCACATGAGAACTTGTGTGAGGTAGTTTTGACAGAAAACACACACAGAGACAGAGATCTGAAATGGAAAAGAAAAACAATTCTCTGTCTTAAAAATTACGGAATATCACGTGAAAATAAAAACGTTGACATCGGTAATAGGAGCAGTGATTGAGTTGTGTGTGTGTATGTGTGTATGTAATATGGGGTAAAAACTGCTAGGAAAGTGCAAAGGGAATTTTCAGTTGTCAATTAGGACACGGTATGGTACACAGCTTTTGAACAGTGACTCATCTTTCATGTCTTTTGTCTTTGTAATTGTAGGTTTCCATTTGAGATACCTGTATAGCCACTACGTTTGTGAGGGTAAATGGTAAAATAGTAGGGCAGTTACTGTTCTTGCATCGTGGACCCTTTTTTCATCATGGACCCTTTCTTCGCAAAACCCTTGTTGTCCATAAGGCCAAAAAAAATAATAGGTTTGTTTCTGGTCATTGACATGTGGCAAAAATGATGCGGTGACGTGATTTTTTTTTTCAGTTTTTTTATTTTGGTGGAATTTGATACATTTTTCCCTTTTTTTCCATACATGTAGGTACAAATGAAAAACAGGAAAAAAAAAGAGTTGACGCGATGACCAGAAACAAATCAATTTTTTTTTTGCCTAACCATACAAAAAAAACATTTTTCACAACAAAAGTATATGCAAATTGACCTCCTGTCTGATTTTCAACACTGAGGAAAACGCTGCAACCGACATGGTCAACTAGTCTAAAGCTAATGTGACAAAAAATTTACAATTTAAAGCAAGCGGCGCAAGTCAGATTTTAACCTACAGTTCACCATTGCAATGGAATTTAATAGCTGATAACAGCACTGTCGTAAAACAGTTATTACACGTATTACTGGCAATAATAAAACGTAATAATTCTCGACAAAAACGACATAAAATCATTCATTGGCATTGTTAATATACCAGTACAACTTATGAATAGTGTACTTTGACGTCACATGACAGCAAAGTAAATGTCTTTTAGTATCAGCATCATTGCTATTCAAACAAAATATTTTCACATCGTGATTTCACATCAAGGTACATTTATCTGTACACGTACATGTATGATGTAGTTTGAGCCTAAAAACTGAAAGTCTGAAACTTTTGAAGTCGTTCCCTTCAGAAATCAGGAATATAAATCAAGAGTCACAGTGCGAAAAATTGGTATTCGAGAAACAAATCTTACTCGTGAAATTCAAAATGGCTGACATCTCTGTGTTTACTCTCTATGGGGAAATATTAAACTTTTCTATTTTCACAAAAAATACAGTTATCAATACTGATAGAGGTACACTGCAGTTATTGTACTCCATCAGCTTCAAAATGAGCCTCCTAAAAGAGGTAAACCACAGAACAGTATTGTAAAAGTTTGAAAGTCAGAATATCTGTCACCGACGCACACGCCAACTCAAGTTATGACTTCATTTTAGGCTGTACAGGTATTTTCTTAGGCTACCTTTCTGTATGTCGCTGCTGACCGGTGAAAATTAACATTTCGCAGGTTTCCCTCGGAGATGTACAAGCTTATGCTGGTATACATATACCAACAGGCTGAATTGATTTGATATTATCATTACAAAAAAGTGCTACTGTCATAGATTGGTGCAAATGTTTCTATCGATAGTGCAGATCGTGATCACAGTTTTGTAACGAAATACATAGCTGAATGCCATACATCAGTCACTACAGCTTGTGCAGACAAAGTTTGTCAGTGTTGCATGCATGCTTGTTGTTGCAGCTTATAGTCTGAGCCATTACATGTAATATGCCTCTTATTGGTTGTAACACAAGAAGTCACTAACCAGATAGAATATTTTTGTCGTTTTTGCATTTGTATCTTCAAAAAGTGTAATCTAAAAATGCAGACAAATATTTATTTTTGTATATTAATGAGAGAACAATGATGACATCATTTGCAAAAAGCCCCATTGAAAAATATGGTTTGTATAATAAGAAATTATCAATGTTGATGTTAAATGTATTTTCATACTTACACGTACACTTGACTGTTCAAACCTGCTAATGCGTATAATGAGAGTGTGTGTATGTGTACTAATGCTAGTTATCCAAGGGCAAAAAATGTATGCTTCACTTGTTTGACCATCTGTCTGGGAATAACAGGTTCTTGGAATGAGTAGATGAGAGGCACCACATCAATGACTGATAAGAGCTACTCTATGACAGACAGACAGAAGTTGTATACACTGAAGACAGAGATAAGTACATGCATGATACAGTGGATCCCAAAGTGAAGGATAATGTCTCCCATCATGATGTCTCTTTGAAGGTGTACAGTCATCTGTAATAAAAATATGCCCATATATGGGCAAAGGGGAGTTCCTTGGTATTCAAAATGCCCATGCGAGGGTGCTGTTTTTAAAAAGCAGCCACCCGCTTAAATTCTGTGATTGGTTAGATTTTCTCTTTCCAAGGTAACTGCGGCAAAATTGGAACAGGTGACAGTACACCTTTAAGAAAAGCATGTGTGAATTCTCTGTACACTGCCTGTGGTTAGTGCAGGCAGTTTTGAAAAGATGGAGTCAACGGGTACATGTACATTTAAGCACAGTCCCTCTATGATTTAATTATGGTACATTAAAATGCCCATCAGGGAGAGACTGTAGGCATCCCAACTTTTCACAAATCATTTCTGGTCTACCACCTGTCGAGGCTCATATTGAAGCTCTTGGAGTAAGTAAAATTTTCACCATCTTAGTTTTGTGAAAATCAAACATTTATTTTTCCCCCTAAGGTTACATGTCACACAAGGATTGCGGCCAATTTGGTAATTAGTTTCTTTTGTATCAAATTTTGCATGGTGACCCTGATTTTTATTCTTGATTTGTTAAGAAAATTGCTTGAAAGCTTTGATGAGGAAAGCTTGAGTAACAGTTAAGTCTTTCAATTTTGAGGTACGTGCTATCTTGAGGCCAGACTCAAGTACTGAGCAATAAAAACACTTCATAAAGAGGAGTTACAATGAATACTGCGCTAGAGTCGATCAAAAATGAATAAAACAAATGAGATTTTCATGATAAAATACTGGATATCTAGGATAAAAACACTACAAGTAGGATAATAAATGCACACGCTGACGACGGGATTGTGTCTGTGTTCCCTTTTTTATCACTCTGTTTCTAGGTTCTGGTGATTTTACCCTAAATATCCATTTTTTTATTCTGAAAATCTAGTTTGCCAATCATACCCTGGTATGCATATATGTACCATGTACTATTGTAGCTTATGCTGGCAAGAGTCCACACATGACTTCTTATACATGCTGATTGCATTATAACGAAATCTCCACCTTTCATGCGGATAGAATTCTCTTTGCACAATTATTATCATATTCACTGTATCCTTTAAAATCTGTGAGACTGATCAATACTTTGATTCCTATGGTGAAATGTTGGTAGAAATGTAGAATGCAAATTGACAAAATACAAGATGAAATGGCATTCTGATATTTCTGTTGTTTCAAATTTGGCTTCACTCAAATTTGAATAAAACAACAAAATAGATATTTGTGATTTTCAAATAGCAATTTGCAGAGATGGCCATACCATTTGAGTACAAACTAGAGGACACAGTTGAGGAGTATCTTGCGTACTCACTCCTTAAATTTCAGTGGTCCTTGAACAAATTTGGAATCACTGTCTTAAACCACTTATTTTTAACTCCTTAGCAATTCTATAATGCTACAATGCCTATGGTGAAATACTGCATATTTGCATGCCATGGCTTAAAATATCATGTACACATTTTTTGCAAATAAACCAAATTTCGAGGATAGTATTTCTCAGTGATATTACACATTACCATTGGTAAGCGATTCAAACCTTTGAGTATCTCCATGGACGCTCAAAGGTATCACCTTATCAAAAAACTTGTACTTGCTGTTGATAGAACTACAATCGTAAGGTTCAACTGTAATTCTATAGGGAAGAGCTCTTCACACTGTCTGAGAAAATAAGTACCGAGTTTTCTTAGACCGCGGATTCACTATCTCCCTGATTCATGATTGTTACGTTGCCATGGTACTTTCAAAGCCTTGAGGTTGCAGATTCTTTGTAAATTGAAGCATTGTTCGGATCTAGAAAAATTGCGTTGCGAAACCAAATCCGCATGGGATTGGGCAGGCATGTCCCAGGTGGATTTGCACAGATATGCAAATAGGATTCATACAATTCTGTTCACAGAGAAACGTTCTGTTTAACATTTAAACATCGCTTCAGTCTTGCCTACATATTATGACTGTTTGCTGTGTTACATGTACCGTATGTGTTGGACTTGTGCTCACAACTGAGTGCGATAAAAACACAAGGAAATGTACTACAGTACACAGGGTTCTTCACTGTGGAGAACACTGTGTTACAGTATACCGGTAATTATACCTCAGATGTGCATGCAATTGATATCCGTTCTACATGTACATGTATTGTAACCTGAACTTTGTCATCACTTGGTTCCACACATATTTGCAGTGTGCTATTAGAAACTATCACGCAACGCTTGTCACATAGCACCTATTAGTGTTACCGACCAGCCCATAGAAAAACACCCTCTTGTGATCTATCTCAAGATGTGTTTGTAACCATGACGACATCGCCATGGACCCTTTGAAGTGGTAAGGGAAACTGCAATGAAGGCTTGTCCTTCCAGGAGCGGAGAAAGATGGTCTGCAAGTTTGCAAATTGCATTGAATGACGAAAAGTGTAACAAGATAATCATAGTTTACAAGACAATACATGTAGCTGTATCATTCAGAAACACATGCAGTATCATTATTTTCTATTTTGAAAGCAGGTATATTCTCATATTCTACTCCCTGAAGGGTGTCAAACTGCATTAAATCCGGGAAGCAAGTACATTATCATCTTCTACTCCTTGAAGGGTGTCAAAATGCATCGTGCTGAGTATTAGCCTTGAAGACATAACTTACATGTACATGTACTGTATAGAGTACAGCATGTGCTGTTATTGTTGTCCAAACGAATTCTACTTTGGACTGAAATTCAACTATCAACAGTAACAAAGGGCATTACACACCCACAGGCTGCGTTGACAAGTTCAACATCAGGACATTTCATTGACCTACATGTAATGTTGGAAGTAGAACAAGACAATGTGGTTTTTTACCGGTAAAAAGCAAAGGAACCATATACACCAGAGATACAGCTAGAGGCACTTGAAATGACTTGGGTATCATTCATTATGTAAGTATCAGAAGAAGTGGTTCAGACAGTATGAAGAGGGAGCTTACATGTACATCTAAGCAGGTAGCAGTGCAATCACAGCAGACTTTCTCATGAAACTGAGTTAATGTCAGTGCTCCTTTGCAGATGCTTTCTGCTCACCAAATGCTGCCAGATTTGGGCACAATGTAGATTGTTGGCGTGATGTTTTCCCATAATGCAGTGTGTTGGATATTTTCATAGCATCAATGGGGAATCCATGTTGTCATCCTCGTTTCAACGAGTTCAATCTGTTGAACGTCTAATGCTGGTGACATTGATTTATAAGAGTGAAAGCCCCCCATTTGCATCTGTGTGTTTATCAGAATCATAAATGGATGCAGATAAAACATGGTTCAACAACAAATCCCTTCGTAAAACTGTTCTACTAATATTGAAGTATTGTTCTAGCATTCAATGTACATGTAGATACTTGGTAAAGCACTGTGTTCACTGTTGTCATGTCAGTTATTGTGGCTGTTGCCATCCATGGCCGTAAATAGAAATGGACAGGTCTTGAAGGTGGCCTTCTGAATTCCCTGGTCCTTATGTCAGTGGATGTGTGAAGTATTGTTGACACCTTGTATAATTTTCATTCTCAATTAAAATGTTAGATATACAGTAAACCCTCGCTCTGACAACCATGCTTGGGGACAGAGAAAACGTTCATTTAACTGAGGTGTTCGTTCAAA
This sequence comes from Ptychodera flava, assembly GCF_041260155.1. NCBI lineage: Eukaryota > Metazoa > Hemichordata > Enteropneusta > Ptychoderidae > Ptychodera > Ptychodera flava. The sequence continues at coordinate 25,357,081 of NC_091939.1, forward strand.
TGAGGGAATTCGAATCCACACTAGCTTCTCGGGGGACACTGTATGTACGTTATAACCGATAATTTGAACTACTGGCGGTCGTTAGGGCGAGGGGTTACTGTATTTAAATATATAAAGTCAGACATTGTTATATATTTATATTATAAATGATCAGATATGATAAAAGCACGGCCTTCAAGTACACTGACATGAAAGTAAACAGGTCATAATAATGGTTTTATCTCTTTCACTTCAAAAATTGTAACTAAAAATACCGTTTTCACCATTCCGGAAATAACATTTACTTCGAGGTTGTTTAAAATGGAGAAGTGTAATGGTATTCCCATGAACTGCTGACATTCAAATGGGCTGTTGGCATATGATGCCATTGTTCTCTCACGATTAATGTGCAAAAATAATTATTTGTGTGCAATTTTAGGTTATACTTTCGGAAATGATGCATGCAAGAATGACAAAAATACAATCTGATAGGTGACTGCTTGTGTGAAGACAAATTCATGGCTCAGACAAAAAGGGGTAACAACAGCCATGCATGCAACACTGATAAAATTTGTCCGCATTTCAAGCTGTAGAGTCTGGTGTTACACGCGTGCAGCTATATTCATTAGCAAGGCTGTAAGTACCGTAATCTAACAGTGCTCTTGCTGTCAAATCTAGCAACAGCGACACTGACAACAACAACAGCTGCCCTGTTGGTATGAATTTGCGGTTGTTTTGGTACATGTCATAGATGTTATCCACTTGAAAACTTCCAGGAAAATTAGGATCTTTTGCCAGAACTTGTTGGATGAAAATTTGATGTAACTTTATTTATTCATGATCCGTCCATCACTGTGCTTTAATTTACCTTGATATACATGTAGGGATTTATTTTTTCACAGTTTCTGTCAGTCTATGACTGCCGAGATGGCTTTGATTGAAAGTGATACTCTATGAACAATATGACAAACCCACCCCTCCCTACCCTGAAATGGTTTTAGTTCAGAGACTTTCCGTGGCGGAAGAACAACAGAATACTTTCCCTGAACTATAATCTCCTACGTAACTATGCTTTCATTGGAGTGGACTTTGAAATACTCTCACTAGTACATGACATGATTTCACACATTGTCAATTCATTGCCTCTGGGTACTAACTACTCTACGTCTGAGACTAGATCTGGACGTTTACTTTTGGAATAAAAGTACAATTTCGAAATTTCAAGTTGTTTTGAATTTGGTGTCTGTGTGTTCACCAAGGACCACCTCTGTGGTCACGCGAGAATTAATTCAGTTGTTTTTATTTTGGCCTCGCTCAGCGTTGAAGGTATCTTTCTCATGTTCCTGGTTGACCGGCTATGGCTCTAATCACAACCGGTAACGACAGGACGTTGGTACAAACGACACGATCGAGTGACCGCGGTAATACCGGTCTTACAGCTTTTTAAAGAGCAAGTTGCGATATCATTACACATTCAAAGAAGCCAAACATTGACCTTGTTGTGCTGGAAACACCGACGGGACTGATAGTCACAAGTGGATTTCCAGACTTCTTCCTACGCGTTGTCAGATCCCTCTAAACATTACTTGCAAAACTCGCTTATCTGAGTATCTCATCATATTAACCCGAACCATTCGGGACCGAGCAAAGTATTTGTATTAAATGACAAAATTATCGGACATGGTGAATGTCAAGAGTGTCTTTTGAAGCTGTGTGTTACTAGAATGCGTTTACTCTGGACAGGTATGCATAGATAATGCGGGAACGACGGAAACACTCACCTACGTGGAGGACATGAAGTTCTTCAGGATCGACTCTGTCGCCATTTTGAAAATAGTCACGTGATTAGTGATTTGAGTTCGTGACGTCATTGGTACTGTGTACTTGGATACAATATCCAAAATCACCTGCCGAGCTGGACATACAATTAGCCACGGTCCCTCCATACAGCATTACTTGTAATTGAGCGTGGACAAAATGTAAAACTATTAAAAGCTTGCACAGCAGTACGAGCGAGAGCTGCATAAATAGCACAGGGAACCAAGAAATCTAGTTGTTGTTATTGTTGTTCATGTTTATATTAGTCGCGTTGTTGTTGTCGATCAATAATATTCAACGAACATAACTATTGTGTTGTCGTTGTTGTTGTTGTTGTTGTTGTTGTTGTTGTTGTTGTTTCAAACGTAATGTAGTTGTCCTAAGAAACACTATAATGATACTATGACCATATTGCAACTCTCTGACGTCATTGTACACTCTCTTCATGTGAGGGATGGACCATTAGATCTTGGGAGGGGGTGGTCAAAAACAGAAAAAAAATATTTTTCAGAGCAGAAAGTTAGGAAAAAAATCTTCAAACTAGTTTGCAAAATAAAAAAAAATTAAGAATACAAATGTGTAAAAAAGAATATGCAAAAGTCTTTAAAATCTTGATTTTTTTTTAGATTTTACCGACAGGAAGCAGCTTTCTGTATTTTTAATACATCCTCCAGGCACATTTTAAATTTTATTGTAAACATTTAGAGTGACTGTATCCCTTATACTGGAAGTTGTGATCATCTTATCTTTTCAGGACTTTTGTATTCTGATCACTTGAAAATTATAAAATTATAGAGCCTGTTTTATACTTGTTTCCTGCGTAAACCAAGCAGGTACTTTAGGGAAAACATTGAAACTATATGGTATGGTTATCAAGACAGAAAGTTTATTTGACTTTTAAGATCAAGGTGAAAAGATGCAGGCCACATCAGGTTCATTTTTTTCACAGCATTTTATTGAAATGATGAATGCAAGAATGGGTGAACAAGTAGAAACACGTCAATAATAATAAAACAACATATCAAGTCATTATGTATTATTTTGCTTTTAAAAAGGCATTTTCAGTTCTTTTTTCTCAAAAAACAGCCTTAAAAACAACAGCAACACATATTTTAATATTCAACAATACACTACGTAGAATGCCATCTATCCAACAAATCCCAACACACAAACACACAAAAGGGTTGAACTTTGAAGGTTTCTCTATAGCAAATAATGAATAAATCTGCATGACTAACTGTTTGTGTGTAGCAAATGCTGAATGACAATTATCTGAAGAATTTTTCCACCACAAAAAAAGAGCATGACTTATGTAGCAAATTTCAAAGAAATTGGACAAGCCCTTTCAGAGAATACAGATTTTTTTTTACTATAAATGGCATAAACTGTCCTAAAAAGACAAATATTGAAATTTCACCACATCTATACACATCAAAGCAATTTGGACATGCTACTGCAGAGAAATAGATGTTTTTATCAAAAAAGGGCAAAAATTGCCCCAAAAACACAAATATGCAAATATCACTATATTTTGCAAACAGCTTCTCAGGGGTGAATGTAGGCATTTAGAAAGTAGAAAGGGAAGCCAGGAAACCCAAACAGTCATTTTCAAAACTATAGGAAGCTACTGCGGAGCAAGAAGACCATGTTTCAGAGGAAGATGTGTAATCTGAAAAAATACTCCCCAAGTGCCACCAAATAACACCATTTTAATCTCTATTTTTCAAAAGCTCCAATGGCAAAGCAAAGCATCTTCGCCCTCTTATTAAAAAATCCTACGGAGGGAAACTCATTGCAAACATTGTCTTTTTTCTTATTTCTCTCATTTATGTGAATCATCTGTTCAGAATAGTTTACAGAACCAGGAGTGACGGATGGACTGTCATCGGTTGTGCAAAAATCAGTCTCTGATTCCACCACTTCTTCATTTTCTCCTGTTCCAGTATTAGGCAATACTGTTGGACATTTAGTGTGAAAGATGATCTGCAACATTTCGCGAAATCTATCAGCAATATAAATCACTAGGCTATATGTATGTTGGGGTTACAGCACACAATCTTATTTGCGCTAGTGATATGGAATTACATTGTATCCTCAGATGGCGTCGAATTAAAAAAAATTACAAATCTGAAAATATACTCAGAAAAAAAAATTAGCACAGCTTTTCTCATTTGAAAAAAAAATTTTTTTAGAAATTTACAATTGTAAAAATTCACAATTTCATTGTCATCACCCCCTCCCAAGATCTAATGGTCCGTCCCTAAAGTATGTGGAGACTGTACTCAAAGTAACGGACCCGTGCGAGCGGACGATGTGTTTCGCAATGTTCCTGCCTGACAGACGTGCATATGTGTTCATGCTTTAACGGGCTGATTTTGACTTTTTACAACTTTTAATCACAAGGACCATGAATCCACAGCCCCAGTAAAAACTCGAGCAACTGAATCGCAGCTACTGGAGCGGACGCACGGGCAAGGGGCATGATCGGCCAAGTTTTATGAAATATGAAAAATATGTCATAACAATCTGAACATTTAGGAAAAATTGTTCACACTGTTTTTTCATAGTTCATAAACAAAGGCTTACCCATAATTCACTTTTGCGTACACACTAGCGGTCCATGACTGAGAGTTAAAGGGAATATTAACACTTTATTGTCGGGGACGAGGAAGCTAGGAAAATGAAGGATAGTCTCCCTATATAATTAAAGTCACCACTTATAAAATTGTAGGTATGACCACATGCGGTTCGAAATCAGGAGAGATCTACGTAAAGAAATGAACCTGTGTTCAAAAACACCTGGGGTGAATTGAATGGAAGGTTTGTAAAAATAGAGGGATCGTAATTGGGGAGACTTGAACATACATACGTAACTGTGGGGGGGGGGAAGGGGATTGAAAAAATAACACTGAGGATTGGAAGTATTACAGTGGACCAAAATATTGAGCAGAAATAAAATTTAACAAATAAAAACGTTTGCAGTGGTGTATTCATTTTACATTGTGTTAAAACAGGCACAGATTCAGACACAGTTTAATAAAAGAGAGTTTGGTTCAGAGGAATAGAGTTTAATAGACTGAGCCTATATTTCATTTACGCTATGGCAATTAAATACCACGTTAGGTATAATTTGTGCATATATGTTCAGTTTTTTTTCGTCTTGTGAGAGCTAGTCACCCAGTTTCCATAGCCGTGTAGCCCGCCGCCGCCTTTGCGGACTGAAGGCATATGATATTTTTCTAGAGGGTGGGGACTTTCATATTATTATGAGTAAGGGTAATTTTTTATGAAGTTAATTTGGGGAAGGGGGGCTATTAGTTCAAAAGCTTTCTGATGTAATTTCCTGGGTTCTGTCGCCGCCCTCCAAAAATGTTTGTGAACGCTGCCTTAACAGTCTGCATTCGCTAAGCCGTAGAGAGTGGGCGTAGCCATAGGCCCATATTAGTGGAGAAGTGGTCTGATTCGAATCTTAGCCGGATAACTTCCAATGAGTAAAGGTATGTTACGCAGGTATGTTCGACCTACTAATCGATTTGGATTGCATAGAGGTAAACAAAGTATATATTCTGGCAACGGAAAAGTATCCGAGTTAGCCACCGGAATGTATAAATGACCGCTAACTTACAATCGAGAATATCTATTCGTTGCTCGTTGCAGCAAATTTAATTGTTCTACCCATCATTGATTTTTAATATTCGTAGTTTTATTAGTTGTTGTGATTAGTTGCATGGGCAAGTTCCATGATGGTACATATTAACTGTACCAGCATCATAAGTGCATATTCTACATACTAGTATTTATAATAGGGCTCTTGAATACGCTCCTATTGAAATTGACCGCGCCTCAGCCGGAGACAAATTTTTACGATACATTTTTGATTTACTGCTTGGCGGAGGGGATTTATTTTGAAGCTTATGGAGTAAATAAAGTTTTTACCGGCTTATTTTTGTGAAAATCGAAAAAAATAGCCGTAGAGCTATGGCGGCTATTTGGCCTAATTTCTTTCTGTCGTAATAAATATTGCACGGTGACCCCACCCAATCGATCTTCATTCTTAATTTTGACAGAGAATGGTTGAAAGTGTCCCTTAGGCAAGTTTGAGCAAATGTCTTTCACTTTAGAGGCGCATACTACCTTAAAACACCTTGCGGAATGATGCCATCGTCACGGCATTGCCACTGTGAAACGCGCTGTAATGAAGCGCTCGCTACTTTTCTCGGATTGTGATACCATGCGCTTGATTGGTAGGGTTTCTAGAAACTATGACGTACAGACATGCTGATATTTATAAAACACCGCAGAAGCTGCAGAGTTAAGTAGTAGCGCGATATCGGCCCGTGAAAGTGGAAGCACAGTATTGCGTTGTTTAAACACCAGTGTGTCTGTACATGAGAGATAATCTGTATGTAACAAAGGCATCCAAAAATCAAACCACTACGATTCAATCCCCTGGGGCACTCCCCTAAGAAGGTATACGGGTATGGGCCACCCGGATGATGGATATGATTTCGCTAAAAACTCTCATGGGTCGACTTTTCATCCCACACCCTAAACAATTCGGAAATGTCCCGTACTTCAGAAAAGCTTTCCCATAAACAGATGAAATAACGGTCAATGACTCCTCAAACTGGTAAAGACCCCCCCCCCCCCCATCCAGGGTGAAAGCCAAAACAAAGGGTCATTATGAGTTTGCATGGGTTGGTGCTTTCAACTCGGGCCGCAAACCCCTCCCCTCCAGGGATTCAATCGACATCACATGGGTACCCATCACGCGCATGGAACACAGTCCTTAACTATGACTATTAGCCCATTCGGCGGAGAGAGAGAGAGAGAGAGAGAGAGAGAGAGAGAGAGAGAGAGAGAGAGAGAGAGAGAGAGAGAGAGAGAGAGAGAGAGAGAGAGAGAGAGAGAGAGAGAGAGAGAGAGAGAGAGAGAGAGAGAGAGAGAGAGCCAAAATATTTCCGTGCGACTTCTTGATGAGAAAACAACGAATTATATAAATATTTATTTGTTTAAATATTTACTAATTTCATAAATTTCATGTACTGTCACTTAATGCCTGTGGGACGGAGATAAGAATACATAAGATGGACATACCAGAAAAACTTCAAAATATATATTTTCTTGTTCAATGGGGACATGTTGTGAAGATGTCTTTCATTTATCTAGCAAATATATTTCTCAGAAAGTATAACAGTAAGACAATTTTATTTCTTAATTTGCACAAGGTCGATTATCCAGTTTATAGTGTTGGAGTACGACACGTCTAAGTTAAAGTTATCATGAAATCACACTTTGTGATCTTGAACTTAAACTCTTGAGAAAGTTCATACGCTCAAACAACACGGAGTTTACATGTCTAAGACTCTTTTAACATTGGCGACATACTCCGGTGTGTTCTTTGGCTTCCTTTGTGGTCCTTCAAGAAAGGCCTTGATTTGGGGCAAGGATGAAATTTTGTCCTTGAATTCCTGGGGAAAATGCCAAAAAATACCATACCAGCGTTAATACAAATGCGTAGTAAACACATGCTATCACTGCAGTTTAAAGACGTAATCTTTTTACATGAGTTAAACCCTATCAATGTAAAAAATTTTTAGTTGTATAGTGACGATCAGAGTAATCCTAAAAAATATGCGTTGCAAACTTCATCATAAATTGAACAAATCTATTTTGCTTTTTCCATGAGAACTTCAATGTGAGGAGAGAGGGTTTGGTGGAATCCAGACTTAAGGGTCCAGAATAGAATGAAGAAATTTCGAAGTGTGATTGATTCAACCCTGTGAAGAAGATGTTAACGGTACACCATGAATCATAATCAAGAACGTAAGTGACAAGGTCAATTACAAGGTCAGTTTAACAATGATGTTAAACTGATGACACACCCTATCGGACGGCATATGTATAATAAGGAGGTGGAGCTAACTGCACGTGGTTCTCAACACCTGATCGATCAGACAAAACATACAAGATCTTTTGCTATGAAAAGTACTGGAAATTTAACAGTGAAGTCTGAGTCATGCACATTTGACAATTCTGAATTTGATGAAGAAATGTGAATAGTACTATCTTTAGGAATCTACATACGGTACATGTCAACGCAATTTGACCAATTGTAGAAAAAAATAAATGGCAGAAAAGTTGACAACTAACAATTTATGCCATAAAAAGAAAGAGTATTTTCCGTGTATTTTTTCTCTGCGATAGTGATTTACTGTGTGCAAGAGGATTGAAAAAAATGTTTCACAATATTCGCACAGTTTTGGAAGTTTTCAAACCACATTCCACTGCCCGTGCATTTGTAAAGACCGCACGAGATCAGTATCGATAAAAGGTACATCATGATAAGGCTTGGAGTTATACCTGTAATTTAGGGAAGTCCTTCAGAGATCCCGGCAAGAACTCTTCTGTGTTAAGCAAAGCCTCTAACAGAATCATATCGGCATAGGTCAGACTGTCACCAACCAAATACCCAGATGAACTTGAAGACAAAATCTGAGGAAAAAATATATTTTGATACAAGTAAAAGATACAAAGTGAAAGATCCTATCGACTCACATATTAAAGCTAGAATGACCCCCCCCCCCCCCCCGGACTGATATTCGGACTCTCGAGCTATAAATTTTTGGCCTACCACTTCTAGGGGTCCATTTGAAGCTGATGAAGTAAGTTAAATTAATTCTTTTCTCATTGCGTTAACACAGGTAACACAGGTATGGCGGACATTTTGAATATCAATTGCCAGTGAGTATTAGGTAATTTGTTTCTCTTCGGGCCATATTTTGCACGGTGACCCCTTACTATTATACCTGATTTTGAAAGGGAATTGGTTTAAAGTTCTCTTACGGAAAGTTTGAACAAAAGTTCAAGACTTCAATTTCGAGGAACTATCTAACTTATGGGAAGTTTTTACCTGTTTATGCATGTATTTTGATAAAGACAGACCTTGTCAAATATTGGAAGGTATCTCGGTAGAGTCTTTGTCTTGATCTTGACCAATATTTCTTCATCTGACTGAAATCCCGGAGGGTCGAAAGATGCCATGAAATCCCTTCCTCCTTCAGTCAAAATATCGACTCTGAAAATAAATGAGATTAAATCAAGGCAGAGTTCACCTTCCATATTCAGAAAGTTGTACAAAGATCATGATCGTCACGCTGCATTTGAAACTTAGGAATGAAAGGCTGCGATATCTCAACCATCAGTTTAAGTTTTATGCAAATTAGTTATTTTTAAGAGAAACGGTTCCCTGGGAACATATTCACAGTACTTTAGACGTTTTCGATGATTCACACCGGTAATCCAGTGGGTAGACTGAAAGATCCTCGCTCGAGGACGTTCCTCTTAAGAGGGGGAGCGTAGAGAGCGCCCTCAGGCGACGGATCTTCCAGTCTATCCAGTGAGCAAGTACAGGTTTAGTATTTGACAGAAACTGTTTTAACCATTGTTTTTAACTCGGCAGGAAAACGCAGCATCTGATGAACAAACATGTTTTCGAAACGTTTCAGCTGCCTGATATTTCTTCATCGTTTCTTGCGACGGAGAGGCTGCTCTCTCTATCTCTGCCAAGGAGACCGTGACAGAGACTTGCTGTTGCACCTCCTGCTTGGGAACGCTGTATACAAATGCCTAAACTTCACGTCGCTGCATGCGGACCTGGATCATTGTGGACCTCGGCCCCCACTTTATGTAAAGAACATTACATCCTCTTTGAGTATAAAATCAGCAGGCAATGTCTTTGTTGGCGTAATGAATATCACGAAATTTTGACAGAATCACTGCTTCAAAATTTATATTTGAAAGTTTTTGTTTTGAATACACGGATATGTTTCAACGTTTTGATCGTTTTCCCCTGCACCTTGCTTTCTCCTCGGGAGTTTTTCCATCCATTCCATGCTTCCTGGCCAGGTAACGGACGATACTACGACTCTGTACCAAACACAGACCATCTATCTCCAGGAGTGGCAGCTGCATGAACGTTAGTTTCCCATCTAATTGGAAGAAAAAAGTCAATGCAAATTTGTCATCTTTTCCCGATGATTACCTCAAAACGTCGTCAGTGTTTTATTTCAAAACGTCGTCAGTGTTTAACCCTTCCACCCAACTTCCCTCTTTAAAGGTAAAACTTTACCATATAGAAAACTATACGATTGGTTCACACCACAGTGGCGGAAGGGTTAAAGAACATTAGAAACTGTTCTACTTTGAGGAAGAGCAATTGCAATTGATAGCATACCTAATACAAGACAGTGGGTAAGTCTCGTGTATATTCCTGTAAGGTGTGGACAATTTAAAATGAAAAAATAGAATGACATTTTCGTTCTTCAACCGTTGGGAGCAGTGTTCCATGATGTAATGATTTTGTTGATTCAACGACTTGGAAGTCATTCATATCGCGGAGTATTCAGCTTTTTTCCCCATTTGTTCTCAAAATTACCTATGTAAAATATTTAACGGTTGATACAATTATAACATATTTACCTGTCCTTAGCTTTTCAAGTTGCTCTTTTTCAGTCACAAATGACTCCATGAACTTGCAAAGTAAAGAAAGACAGGATTGTTTAATACAACCTTTCACCTGTTAGTGTAAATAATACATGAACTACGCGCGACAATGCGATGATATGAATTAAACACAGACAATAATGAAAATAATATTAAAATATCTGGTGTTGAATAATTCACAGAAAATGCTACGTTTTAATCTCACTGTAAGGTTAAATGTCTGGGCAATTTCATAAATTGGCTAATCGGATCAAATATGCAGACAACAGTCATTTCCACTAACATTTGACTAAAATCAATTTCAAAAGGAAAATGTCAAAACATTAATGACCAAGTGAAAGCTAAAGTTACGTATCAAGCAAATGTAAAAGCTAACTGCTAAATATGATTTCATTATTATGAATATACCTGGCAGGAAGTTATACATTTGAAAATGATGACTAACAGACATCTATTTATAGGCTGAATACGTGACAGTCTGCTGGAGTTTATTCCTTACTCTGTCTTGATATTTGTATGCCCATAGACTTGGAGCAAGTCTACATCTATAGTGGAGCCTTGTAGGTAGCTATATGCGACCTTGTTGATTTTTCTTTTTTCATATAAAAAACATACATATGGAGGGAATGGAGCTGGTTTAGTGTGCGCCTGTATAGTGAATGATTTGAACTGTCCCAAATAAAACTTTCAGCCGTAATCTTACCAAATCAAGAATAATAAAAATCAGCGGTCACCTACCGTGCAAATTGTGGTACTAGAGAAACAAATTACCTGGCATTTTCCGACATTTGAAGTTAAAAATGGTCGCCATCGAAGTAAAGTAACATCATATTCACAACACATTGGTGCTGACACAGAGCGAAATGAAATATCTCCACGCAAGGTGTCCTGCCACATATGTCATTAGATTTCTGAAGAATTCATGGAATAGCGATGCCTTTCAGAAAGTGAGATCAAAGTCTTTTGAAATTCACTAATACAGCGATGCGAATTTTCAGCAATTGTCTGCGATAGCTTCCAACAGGACACTGTTTATAGCCGAATATATGACTAAGTAGGCCTACATATGCGTATCATCAAACGTTTTTTATTCGCGTTGTTATCTAGGATCAACTTTGGAAGGGCAAATAATGATGTGAGCAATTGCACATTTTAGATCTTTTTCGAAAGGAAATCAGCCTATCATTTAGGAAAACTGTCACGATATGACTAAAAGGGTAACGATTCTAATGCTGCCACAGTTTCAACCAGCGTGACCGCTATCTAGGTCTTCCCAATGTGGATTACTGTGTAGCGCCCCCAACGACGAGTAGTGACTATTGACAAGATCATGGTGCCCGAATGAAATGACACTTCCTTTGGCATGACAAATAGAGGGAAATTTCTTGCGTATGAAGCATACGTGCAAGCTCATATATGTACAAGTACAAAATGTACACACGTATATTTATGCATACACGTCATCAGAATTATGCAGATGTGCTATGATTTGTGATTAGTCATGTGATGACTCATCCTGTGTACTGAATCTCAGCTAAACTACTGGTTTATTTCAGCCATTGGCTACCTGTACAAGCAATGATACACCTGACCTGAACAGATTTGCAGGAGTTCTAAAGTACAGCAAACAGACCATGGAATGTCGATTCATTGCTTTTACACACTGAAATTATAGCTCTGACCATCGCAAGTACGCACTGGAACAACTCTCACTATACTCGACAAGCTTCCAGTTTCAAAATTTAAAAAGGTCTCCCTACATCAAGCGCAGCAAAGTTGGATAACTTAAAGGTTCTATGTGTAATCATCTGAAACATGTGCAAAAGTTCAACAAAAGTAACCCTGTCAAAGATTACTGCCATACAAACTGAGAGTAGTGGGTAGGTGTGCCTTGTAACTTGGACAGCCAGTTGATAAAAGCATTTGTTTACTTTGGTGAAACATTGTGATCGTTGATTGCTGTAATTTTTTCACCTGTCTCACGTGCACTCGGTTGGTTTACTAAAGCACATGTGAGAACATGGCATAAATGTCACATTCACATCAAAACACTGCGTACGGGAAATTATGGGATATATATTTACTTGACAAAGCAAAGGTCCTCGGTGTATGGACAAACTTACAAAGAACTTCAGAAATAGGGAACAGCAATTTGGTTCCACTAAAAGTATTTGTTGAATTCTAAGGGGTTTTTCTGATCTGTATGTACACTCAGTACATAGAATCATGTACATTCTGCAAATGAGGACTACATGTATGATAAAAATAACGTCATTTGCAGAAAATGTGCAAGAACAAGCAGTTTTACTTAATTTGTGTACATGCGTACACCTGCTTTCCATAAACGGAAACAAAGTAGAGCGAACAGTCTGCGATATAAGACGCTGGTACAGGGTACAAGAATAGACATGTTAAACTATAGGGCATAGAAAGTTCCAGATATGCGGTACATAAATTACTCAATTTCACATAAAACTGCATGAAGACACTTGTACAGTAATCTAAACGCTGCACTTCTCCTAACTGTTTCATAAATGCATTCCCATAAGGGAGCTTTCAGTAATTACAGGGGGTGGACCGGGGGAATGGGGGAGGATCACTTTTTAGAAAACAGTTCAAGGGGGAGGGTCACTTTTTAGAAAACTGTTCAAGGGGGAGGGTCACTTTTTATAAACCTATCTTGGGGGAGGGTCACTTTTGACAGAAGCAGATTTTATGGCCAAAACTTTGATTGTCCATGTGATAGTTCCTGAATAGGAAATCACCAACAAAATACGTACACATTATAGACCGCCATGCATAGTACGTAAATTGACATTTCAGTGAAATTCCAAAATCAAATTTCTTGCATAATCATGGACTTGTAACCACTCTAGTCTAATCAAGAACAATAATCTAAATAATCAAGCATACATAAATGCACAGATTTATCCTATTTTGTGCTGAAAAAAAATTATTCATAGTTTCATCATAGACCCCAATGCATAATGAATCGATATTTCAGTGAAATTACAAAATCAAATTTCTTACACAACCATTGACCACTCTAGTCTAATCAAGAATAATAATCTTAATAATCAAGCATACATAAATGAACAGATTTATCTAATTTTGTACTGAAAATAAATTATTCATAGTTTCATCATAGACCCCAATGCATAATGAATCGACATTTCAGTGAATTCCAAAATCAAATTTCTTACACAACCATTGACTTGTAACCACTCTAGTCTAATCAAGAACAATAACCTTAATAATCAAGCATACATACATGCACAGATTTATCTAATTTTGTACTGAAAAAAAATTATTCATAATTTCATCATAGACACCATGGATAGAGAACCAACTTTTTAGATGAAATTCAGAAATCAATTTCTTGTACACAAATGTTCATTTTACTTCCCTATTCAAGCAAAGTACATTTAAATACATTATCAAACATATATAAATTACAGATATAGCATGTTTTGTGGGGGTAAATTGTCAATAATTTGCCTGATAGACTCCATGTATTGTGATTTGATATTTTCGGATGAAGCACTAAATCAGCTACATCTTGCCTTCTTATAGTTGCACAAAATATGGTGACCCTCCCTCAAATGTATGAAATACCATATCTCTTCAAAAATTCTTGCGTGATAAATTGCGACTGTCCCTCCAAAAACACCAGCCCTGCCCTCTGTAATTTGTCCCTAACATAACAATTGAACCAATTGTTATGTAAATTAGCTGATACTGTTTTAGTTATTCCTGGGGAGAATACTGCAGTGGGGGGGGGGGAGGGTCAAGTTTTAGAATGTCGGACAAGGGGGAGGGTCACATTTTAGACAGGAGGATAGGGGGGTCACATTTTACGGTACAGGTGTGCGCGAAATTCCCCCGGCCCACCCCATTGTAATTACTGAAAGCTCCCTAAGTTTAACTAGGAAATTTACGGAACCATTTTTGAATATCAATTGCATATACACTCAAGTTAACTGCCTATCATGGCAGTGTTGTCCTTAGAAGCCGGGTGCCGGGTAAATAAGCCGCCTATTTTGCATTTTTTCCCGGCTACTTTTAACGTAATTAGCACTACCAGCAGTTAGACGGCACACGTACGATTAGCAGTTTCGCGACCCCATCATACCGATTATGAAGGATGTAGCACATGTGGTTGCTGATTTACAGGCATATATTTGACGGCAAAGGTCATGATGTCACGTGACATTTTGTCATAAGCTTTCCTCCCTTAGTTATTCCTGAGTACCAAAAATCAGATCTCTAGCTCTATTGGCTAGCCCAGAATTTTATATGTGCATAATTAATGAGGTGCAGGACGTAGCTGGCCATGTGGCATTTTGTCAAAAACATTTGCTTCTGTCTGTCGCTTCTCCTGCAGGTGACTGGATACCGTATGTTGTGAGTTCGAACCCGATCGAAAACACCGTATTTCCTCATATTCTTATCCATGTATAACAGAAATCAGACCGCTAGTTCTATCGGGTAGCCCAGAGTTACATATGTGCATAATTAATAAAGTAGGGGGACAAAGTTAGGGTCAGAGGTCAGAGAGTAATCAAAAAGTTTAGGCTTGCAATTTGGTCCCTCACCGGTCGATCATTGTTCAATAGACAACAGCCCTTTTGGACTCATATGCAGACTAGGATAAGTATTGGCCTTACCTTAGTTGTGGGGGTATAGGAAGGTCAAAGATCACAGAAAATTCTGAAAAATGATAGTTTAAAAATCTTCTTCTGAAAATCGACAGGGCCAGTGACCTCGAACTTTAGCACATTGGAACCTGGTTTGACGGTTTTGCCGTCCAACCGAGAATGCCGGGCACAAAGCCATGACTGAACGGAGGAGGTCGACGAGCCCGCGCAGAGGTGCTCAGAGTCACAATACATTTGCTCTGCGTGGAATCATGGAGTTAGTGGAATCAAAAATATATTATTATAAACAGCCGTGGGCACAGAGCACTTACAGGTACACCAGCTGCAGCCAACATGAATCGGACACCCTCACCAAGTCCACGTCCGTTGAAATATGTCAACTTTGCCGTACTCTGATTGCTACTGTCTTGGCCCTCCATGCTTGAGATGAGACACCTGAGGTTGATACGAGTCAGGAGTCGCGTGGTGGAATTGACTTTTTGAGAGCCCTCTGTCACGGAAGGGGGAGGGGGGGGTCAGAGGGTAAATCTCTGAGCTGATATCTCAGATGGTATCTGAGGTAAATTTCCTCAGAGCTGGTCTCCTTCGAAGAACTACTGATATATAAGTCCCATGTTACCGGTATTGTGGAAAGAAACCGTAAAAATTGAAGCGTAAGGCCAAAATAAATAAATAAATAAATAAATTTTGCTGTTCCGATAACATGGTTTTCAAAAATAGGGTAGGTAGGTCGGCAGGAATTTTTTTCCAAAACATTTTTGTTATTAAATATGCATTTTTCAGAGGTTCAGGGTGGTCAAACACTGGCTAAAACATTTCTAGAAAAATGTATCATACATATAAAAGGAAAAAACATAAAAAGATACCGTCGTTCAAGCAAAAATCAAATGCTAAGTAACGAACGCGTGATTTTACGTTTTTTTTCTTTTCTTGCTTCCGTGTTTACGTAGCTCTAAAAAGTTTAGGGTCGGCAGGTAAAAAGTAGGGTAGTGCGGGTTATCGGAACAGCACAATTTTGTTTGTTCGGCCAAATGAGCGAAAACGGAGATGTACTAACATGCTAGCCTTCGAAATTATGGTAGCCACCGGAGACATGGAATATAATGGAAGATTGAAGACGGAATACGTAATATGTAGCTTAGCGCAGTTTGGAAAACTTAAAAACACTTATTTTCTGACGTATATTATTAACGTACACAGCAGTTTGATTTCGCTATCTCCCAGCTCAGCCAGATCATTACATGTATGCGCGCATATATCAAGGATTTTTGTTCACCGCGCAGTCATTCTGACAGTGTGAATTAGGCCGGAAAACATTGCCATTTTCCTAGCATTATTTCGGAAGGTTTGAGATTTTTGAAATACCTACCAGACAGCCAGGAAAACAAGCACAGAAAAAAAACCCACCAGTGTATTAACATATGCTCAATTTTTATATGTAATTGTGTTAACATTGTGTTTCTTTTTCAATTTTCTCTGAAAACATACCAACATGCAGACGGCAACATCTGGGTCGAGCATGCAAAATTTGCAAGCATTGTGGCAAAACGAATAAAAGTTGTTACAATAATATAATTTCGAGGTCCGCTGATATCAAAAGTGTTGGCGACTCAGTGTTATACGAGACTCAGTTTGATTGTATTTGCAATGCCTATTGAATTAAAACACATGTTTGAATATCGAAATTCCAACAACACGCATCGTAAAAGAAAATCTAACGTTTGTATTTTGACAGGAGTAGACGTGAGTAAATAAAAAATGAATAAATAAAGATATATAAATAGTTCTAGATAAAAAGCATAGGCTTTTAAGTGAAAAAAGAGGCAGATAAATAGGTCGGTTTAGAGTTCCAGACGTTTGTCCTTCAAAAATTGAGGTTTGATCTCTCATATATGTAAAAATCAGTAACTAAATCGTAAACCAAGTTAGAGAATGTCCCGTCGCTGCTTATAACCATTAACAGTTAATTTTCAGTTTTATTTGATGCACGTAATTTGCACCAAAGATGGTTTCACAGTGAGAAATACTTCCGAAAACTCCGCCCAGGGCAGCGACCTACTTTTTACAGAGGTCACTGAATGACGAAAGTAAAGTTGGCGTTATCCTTATCCTCATCCTCAGGTGACCTTCCTAGCCGAAAATGACGCTACAGCGTCGTAGCCGAAGATTGCCGAAGTGCCGCTACCCGAGGACGGACAAATGATAAAATTCGCCCACAACTTAAGAAAATAATAACTCCTTTCTTTCACAACTTTCTTTTGAATCGTAAAACTGGTTCGCAGGTAATATTTTATCGTTAGAATATTTCATAAAGACTAGTTTTTTGTAGTGTTCTTAATTTTCAGTCCATGATCCGTGGATGTGTTTGTTGGTGTCCTGTCAACTCTTGCATCGTGATTCCAAAGTTTTTCTATTTGGCCTAATTTCTTGCTCTCGTACCAAAATTTGCACGGTGACCCCCGATATTCAGTCTTAATTTTGACAGAATGGTTGAAAGTGTCCTTTAGGCAAGGTTTTAGAGGAGCATACTACCTTAAAACACGGAATGATGTCATCGTCACGGTACTGTCACTGTGAAATGCGTTGTAATGAGGCACTCGCTACATTTCTCGGATTTTGATACCACCCCCTTGAATTGTAGGATTTCTAGAAAACTACGCTATATCAAAATTATCTATGACCTGCATACATGCTGGCATTTATAAAACACCGCAGAAGCATGGCGCGATATCGACCCGTGCAAGTCGATCCAGTATTGCGCCGTTTAAACACCAGCGTGTCTGTACATTAGAGATAAGGCATCCAAAAATCAAACCACTAGGTTAAATCCCTTGGGGTACGAGAGAGAGAGAGAGAGAGAGAGAGAGAGAGAGAGAGAGAGAGAGAGAGAGAGAGAGAGAGAGAGAGAGAGAGAGAGAGAGAGAGAGAGATTATTTCGATGCGATCTCTTTGTGAGAAAACAACGCATCGTATACATAGTTTGATGGCTGAAATATTCATCAAATTTATAAATATCATGATGTTGTGTCACTTAATACCTGTGGGACAAAGATAAGAATTCATAAATTTGACATGCCAGAAAAACTTCAAAATATTTCCTTGTTCCATGGGGGACATCTTGTGAAGATGTCTTTCATTTATCTCGCCAATGTGAAGAACATATATTAGTCTGTCGAAAAGAAACAATATATTTCTGAGACAACTTTATTTCTGTGCACAAGGTCGATGATACAGTTTCACAAAACT
The DNA here is from genome assembly GCF_041260155.1 of Ptychodera flava. Classification (NCBI taxonomy): domain Eukaryota; kingdom Metazoa; phylum Hemichordata; class Enteropneusta; family Ptychoderidae; genus Ptychodera; species Ptychodera flava. The sequence goes on from NC_091939.1 coordinate 25,375,287, forward strand.
CCGTGTGTTGGAGTACGACTCATCTAATTAAACTAATCATGAAGCCACACTTTGTGATCTTGAACTTAAACTCTTGAGAAATTTAACAAGTTCAAACAACACGGAGTTTACATGTCTAATACTCTTTTAACAGTGGCGACATACTCCGGTGTGTTCTTTGGCTTCCTTTGTGGTCCTTCAAGAAAGGCCTTGATTTGGGGCAAGGATGAAATTTTGTCCTTGAATTCCTGGAAAAAATGTCAGAAAAAACAATAGCAGCGTTAATACAAATGCATAGTTAAATACTTGTTATCACTGCAGTTTACAGACGTAATCTTTTTACATGAGTTAAACCGTATCAATGTAAAAATCTTCTTGTGTTTTATGGTGACGATCAAAGTAGTCCTAAAAATATATGTATGCAAACTTCATCACATTTAAATTAAATTGAACAAATCTGTTTTGCCTTTTCCTCGAGAACTTCAATGTGAGGGGAGACTTTTTCAATTTGGTGGAATCAAGACTAAAGGGCCAAGAATAGAATGAAGAGAATTTCGAAGTATGACTGATTCAACCCTCTGAAGAAGATGTCTTTATTTATTCAAAAATATTTAACGGTGCACCATGAATCATAATGAAGAATGTAAGTGACGATGAATGATGTTTAACTGATGACACGTCCTAACGGGCGGCATATGTGTAATTAGGAGGTGGAGTTAACAAAGTGCACGTTGTTCTCAACACCTGAGCGATCAGACAAAGCATTCCATGAAGATCTTTCGTTATAAATGAAGACAAGTACTGGAAATTTAACAGTGAAGTCTGGGTCATGCACATTGGCGAATCTGAATGAGATCATCCTTGACAATGCAAATCTGCAACTTTTTGCAAACTACGAAGACATGTTAATAGTGCTATCTCTAGTAATCTGCATACGATAGTGTCAAGCAATTTAACCAACGATTGCTGGGGGAAAATTAAAATGAAAGAAAAGTTAACAAATAGCAGAAAAAGCCATAGAAGGAAGACAGTATATGAGCATTTTCGGGTATTTTTCGATGCGATGATGATTGACCGTGTACTCGAGGATTGAAAAAAATGTGTTTTACAAGATTCACACGTAACTTTGTTGAAGTTTTCGAAACCACATCCACAGCCCGTGCATTTGTAAAGAGATCAGTCATGATGAAAGGTACATAAGCTTTGAAGTTATACCTGTAATTTAGGGAAGTCATTCAGAGATCCCGGCAAGAACTCTTCTGTGTTAAGCAAAGCCTCTAGCAGAATCATATCTGCATAGGTCAGACTATCACCAACCAAATACCCAGATGAACTCGCCGACAAAATCTGAGGAGAAAAATATATCTTTTGATACACGCAAAAAGACGACAAAGTGAAAGATCCTATCGACTCCCATATTGAAGCTAGAACGCGCCCCGGGGACTGATATTTGGACTCTCGAACTTTTCCGATAAAGTTTTGGCCTATCACTTCTAGGGGCCCATCTTGAAGCTTATGAAGAAAATGCAGCTAAATTAATTCTTTCCTCATAGCGTTGACACAGAAACGGCGGCCATTTTGAATTTCAATTGTCAGTTAGCATTGGGTGATTGTTTATCTTTACACCATATTTTGCGCGGTGACCCTTGACTATCATTCTTGATTTCGAAAGGGAGTAGTTTAATGTTTCCCAACGAAAAGTTTGAACGAAAAGGAAAGTCTTTAATTTCGAGATACTACTTACCTTACAGAAAATGTTTACCTTTTTTGAACATTTATAAAAATATGTATGCATGTATGTATTTGATAAGGACAGACCTTTCCAAATATTGGAAGGTATCTCGGTAGGGCCTTTGTCTTGATCTTGGCCAAAGTTTCTTCATCTGACAGAAATCCTAATGGGTAGAAATACGTCAGGAAATCTCTTCCTCCTTCAGTCAAAATATCGACTCTGAAAATACACGAGATTAAAGTTCCCTTACGGAAAGTTTTAACAAAAGTTCAAGTCTTTAATATCGAGGCATTATTCACAGTACCTTAGACGGTTTCATTGATTCACACTGGTAATCAAGTGAGCAAGTAAAGGTTTAGCCTTTAACAGTGACTGTTTTAACCATCGTTTTTAACTTGGCAGTAAAATGAAATAAAGCATCTGATGAACAAACATGTTTCTGAAACTTTACATCTTCCTGATGTATCTCCATGTCTTTTATGCGACGGAAAGGCCGCCCTTTCTGTCTCTGCCATGGAGACAAAGACCTTGTCAATCGTGTTGCTCTTGCATTGCCTATTTGGAAACGCCATGGACAAATGCCTAAAATTCACGTCGCTGCATGTGGACCTGGATCATTGCGCATACCTCGGCCCCCACTTGATGTAAAGAACGTTACAGCTTTAAGGTAGAATGTGGCTCGGGAACACATATTTGGACTCTAAAATTTTTCCAATTCTTTTCTGATCTGCCTCTTGTGGGGGCTCATTTGCAAGTCCTCGGGGAAAGAAAAACTGTCACCGTTCTCAGCTTTTGAAAATCGAAAATTTATTTTTCTCCAAGGAGTTAACACAGAGATGGCGACCATTTTGAATTTCAAATATCCGTAAATCTTGGGGCATTTGTTTCTCTAGTACCAAAATTTGCACGGTGACCCCCGATTTTTAGTCTTGATTTTGAAGGAAAGTAGTTGAAAGATTCCTTGAGGAAAGTTTGAGATAAAGTTTAAGTATTTCGCTTTCTATCTTAATCGATGTCTTTTTTAGCGAAATGAATATATAAACGTTTTGACAGCATCACTGCTTCAACACTTAGATTTCAAAGTTTGTTTTTTGAATACACGGATATGTTTCAACATTTTGATGATTTTCTCCTTCACCTTGCTTTCTCCTCAGGAGTTTTTCCATCCATTCCATGTTTCCTGGCCAGGTAACGGACGATACTACGACTCTGTACCAAACAGAGACCGTCTATCTCCAGGAGTGGCAGCTGCATGAACGTTAGTTTCCCATCTAATTGGAAGAAAAAAGTCAATGCAGATTAGCCACCTTTTCCCGATGATTACCTGAAAACGTCGTCAGTGTTTAACCCTTCCACCCCCGTTTCCCTATCTATAAGTCCAACTTTACCATAGTAAACAATCATGGGATTGGTTCAAACCATGGTGGTGAAGGGGCTAAAGAAAATTAGGGACTATGCTACTTTGAGGTAGCTCCAATTGTCTAGACAGCGGGCAAGCCTCGTGTATATTCCTCTTAGTCCTCTTAGGTTTGGTAAAGTGAAAAAAGAACGACATTTTCGCTCTTGAAACGTTGAGATTAGTGTTCAATGACGTAATGGTTTGTTGATTCAACGACTTGGAAGTCATTCATATCGCAGAATATTCAGTTTTTTTTCCATTCTGTTCTAAAATTACCTTATTAAAAAAAAATTAAGGGTTGATATAGCCAAAATATATTTACCTGTCCTTAGCTTTTCAATTTGCTCTTTTTCAGTCATAAATGACTCCGTGAACTGCAAAGTAAAGAAAACAGGATTGTTTTACATAAACTTTGACCTGTTAATAGAAATAACACATGAACTACCGCATTTAAAATAAGCGACCATGCGATGTTATGCATTTATCACAGACAATAATGACAATAATATCATGCTATCTGGTATCGAATAATTCACAGAGAATACTACGTTTTGATCTCACTGTAAGGTCAAAGGTCTTGGCAATTTCATAACGACATGATAAATACTAAGCTGGCTGATCGGATCAAATATGAGGATGGTATTCATGTCCATGAACATTAGAATACAATTAATTTCAAGTCACGTATCTAGTAAATGTCGAAGCTAAGCTTAATTGTTGAAAATGGTTTCATTATTATAAATAAACTGGGCAGGAAGTTATAATTTTGAAAATGTTGACGAACAGACGTATATTTAATAGGCTGAATACGATCATATGGTGGACTGCGACAGTCTGCTGAAGTTTACTCTTTCAATTTATTGTTTCTTGATATGTGTATGCCCATAAACTTGGAGCAAGTTTACATCAATAGTGGAGAATTATATGTAGCTATATGCAACTTCTCTGATTTTTCCTTTTTCCATATAAAAAAAAAACATACGTGGAGCGGTGGGGCTGGAGGTTTTTTTTCTTAAGTTAGAATGCGCCTCGAAAGTGAATGACTTAAACTTTCGCTCAAATTTTCATCAGAAAATGAGATCAAAGTCTTCTAGAATTCACTATTTCAGCTATGCAAACAGCGATGGCTTCCAACACAACACCTTGTCCATCCAAATATATGACATTAGGCACATATGCGTATAATCAGACGTATTTTACTGTTATCTACTAGGATTTATTTTAGAAGGGCAAATAATAATACCAGCAATTGCACAATTTAGATCTTTTCGAAAGGATTTCAGCTTATCGTTTAGAAAAAAGAGTCTCGACATGACTAAAAGGGTAATGATTCTAATCACGGTCCCTCCAGAGGGACCGTGTTCTAATGCTGCCACTATTTCAACCAGCATGATCGCCATCTTGTCCTTCCAAATGTGGATGCTGTGTAGCGCCCCTAAAGGTGAATAGTGACAAGAGCACGGTGCCCATGACACTTCTGTTAGCAAGAGCATAATCGTGCCAAAAGCCATTGCGTACGGACTATTGACATGATTATCGTTTTAATAGCATGAAATAACGCTTCCATGGCATATTCGTATATCATCATGCCAATATACAAGTGCAAACATTTTAACGCAACTTGCTAATCCCGTGGCTGAGGAAACCTTTCCAGCACCTCTTTGTTAATGCCCAGCATCCAAATGCAGCTAATATGTACATTTATCACGTGAACTGGCCCAAATCGCCACCTGTGTGACGTAGAACAGGACAGATACCTTAATCTGAATTACCCATGTTCTACGTCATCAACCGGAACTTTTTTCCTGCAAGGATGGTACCGTTCGTACATGCACGTCGCGACACAGACCGACTTGTCGTAATCGATGCCATGCTAGCTCTCATGACATTTTTACAAAAGGGTGACCCGATAAATCCAGACATGGAAACATAGAAGGCATATTTGTCCAAAGAAATTTCGAGTCGCTAAAACTATAGCTTTTCCCGAGAATCGAATGGGGATACCGTCGATCGTTAAATGGCTCAAGTAAAGTCGCGGCTCCAGTCGAGTCGTAAGGCTCAATGTGGACGTCGTAGCCTACATGGCGATCCCGGTTGGCGATAAACCCAAAACCTACACCTCAACGTAAGTTCAACTGAATAAATGAGTACCGTATAATCCTTGGGAAGGCGACATAGGAGGCAGAAGCATAAAGTCATTCGACGAACAACGATAAATTTCCTTCATCACACAAAAATTTCGTAATCAAACCTTCAGCGCGGCGTAAGGATGCAGCTAAGACATAAGCTGTCGAGCTGTAGCCCGGACTCTGTAGTGCAACGCTTTGGAATCCGATGTATTTCGAAAGTTGACACAGACAACACTAAAACAGAGTACGTTACCGTCAAGTAACAAAATTAGGATGTATCCACGGGCGAGATATGTGTCACTGCAACCATTAAAGTCCATAAGATGAAAACATTGACGACCGAGATCGAGATTGAAAAGTTGACACCCGGGCCGGCGGAGACCGGTGACGGCAACGTTGTGGCCACAGACATGCAATGAGGTACACTGTGTGTGTCAATCTGTGTGATATTTTCAAAAGCCACGGCATCTTTGGGAATGAGAATTACTTTTTCGACCGTGTCGTTGCATTTACTTCATAAATCTATTCGCGAAAAACACGAAATACCATGGGAATATATATATATATATATATATATATATATATATATATATATATATATATATATATATGCAGTTTGGAGTCCTAAAGTTGCAATTTTTGAATACATCGTATTGCTCTCCTCTGAATGCAGTTTCAGAATCTATTTGGACATTGACAGCCCAGTTGTATCCTTAACATTCTTTGAATTTGAAAATTATTATATTAACTTCATTAAATAAGCGTATCATTATTTGAAGACAATTTATTGTACTCTTTTGTAGTCCTTATCATTGCAAATGCTGTGTTATTTAAGACAGAGACGGGGGAGCTCTGGCGAAAAACTGTAATTAAAGTGGATGTTTTTATCCACTACAGGCAACCGAAGGGCGCACCGGAAAAAAAAGTAATGACTAAAAGTAATTGTAGATGTATATTTTTACATGATGTCTACTTGCACTCAGTCCTCCCCCCGGCCTTTTTTCCTCCATATCCTTGGCTAGAAAGTTTTCAAAGGCAAAACCCTTGAAATATCATTTGCCAAAATCTTCCAACCTCTTCCATCCCGCCAGGATATCAAATGGTGTACTCCATTACTCCATACTGACAAGATCATCAACATATTGGCAAGATCATCATGTCGATGAGCGATTTTAATCATAAATAGCGGGATCATTGTTAAAACTAGCGAAAAATATCACTGTTATTGGCAGGGTGAAAGTCCAAGAATTACAACAGACTGCATTGTTTGTAAATTAGTCATGTCAATACGCATCTTAAAACTAACTGACATTTTAGGCCAATTGGTACTACAAATACGGTCGTGCCAAAAGGTGTGACCTTCTCAACAATGACTGTTACCGGGTACATATTTCCTCTGAAGAATGAGTGCTCGTAGTGTTACTGAGATTATCCATCGGAAGCCGAAGGCAAAACCTCAGCAGTATAGTCTTAGCATTTGTCTCACATTGGTGGCTTTCGGCCCAAGATAGACTATACACTGACAACTCTGCGAACACCTGTGATCCAAAAGTATCGCAGTTTTATGATGACTGCGTGGGGCTTCGGAGGGTTTCGTCTGCCATAGGTGCTCGTGACCAGCTGAGCAGTCTGCTCGATTAGAATCTTAGAAGAATACTATCTCGCTCCTACTGTCTATATAATTGATCATTATTGATCATTGATCATTATATAATTGATCATAACTGATCAATCGATCGTGTTCTCGGTCCTCTGCTAAATACTGCCTTTATGATCGAGAGCTGATTATACAGCCGGTAGCCGCGACCACCTTTGGCGTCAATGCTTCTTCTTGTCGCTTGTTATGCCAGGGCTCTTGGGGTCTAAATCCACCGTTCGAATTCATTCAGAGTAACAAAACTGAGGTAGGGCTACGGGCTAGTCCCTCCGTTCAAATTAATGCAACAAGACTTGGGGGAAGGGGGTTATAGAGCTTATAACTTTGCGTGGCGGTACACGGCGCGAGGTTCCAGAAACTTTCTCCGTTGCAGGGACCTTGCTCGGTAAACACAACTTATGCACTTAGGAGGGAGGGGGTTTGGCACTAATCGCACTTCAAATTTTTATATCGCAACATCTCGCAATATGTTTTTATGTATCGCAAAATATTGCTATTTAGTTTAGCGTGTACCAGGTTAGGCCAGCGCGGTAATTTTATTTCATGCCTGTAATTTTTTTAGTTTTGTGACCTTTAAACCTACCGGTACTGTATGCCGTCAGCCTGGGTCAAAAGCCTACTTTCGCCTCAAACATGGCATTGTTGAAACCAACAAATAATCCCTATTTACATGCGCTACTCTGTTGCCCTAAGAATCGACGTTTTATTCAGTACACGCTGAAATCACTTGTTTTCTGCAGGCATAAAGTGAGTCAATTCCGAGTGTGTTTGAGTGGTACATGTAGACAGAGATACTTGTTGGATTCAAGAATGCTAAATTTTGGGTGAAAGGCCAGCTTTTCACCAAGGATGAACGAGGCTATCAGTGGGTTCAAAGGTCACAAATTAAAAAAAAAAATACAGGCATGAAAAAAAATTCCAGACATGAAATAAAATTTACAGGTATGAAATATCAATAATAGGTATGAAAAAATACAGGTATAAAATGTACACGCATGAAAAAAAATTACAGGTATGAATAAAAATTACAGGCATGAAAAAAAATTACAGGCATGAAATGAAATAAAAATTACAGGCATGAAATAAAAATTACAGGTGTGACAAAAATTACAGGCATGAAATAAAATTTACAGGCATGAAAAAAATTATAGACATGAATTAAAAATTACAGGTATGAAAAAAATTACAGCCATGAAAAAAAATTACAGGTATGAAATAAATTACACCTGTGGCCTCATAAGCCACCGTAATCCACGGCCCCAAAGTGGAATTTGGAAAGACTTTGTGCAGATACACCACTATACAGGGAATGGGTCGGTATAAAAGAAACAATTAACGCTCTTTCGGCGGGCAGCCTGCTGACAAGCATGTGCGTTATGGCAGTATAGCGGTGCGCAGTAAATTGTTAAAATATTGTTTTGTCGGAAGAGGTACGCACTGTAAATGCAGCTATTTTGACCCTGGGTGGATCTTACAGGGATAGATACAAATTATACAACCTGTAGCAAAGGAGGCATCACCAGCTGCGGTGCCATAGTGAGTAATTATGGCGGCACTGCGTTACGAAACATTTAGAGGCCGTGTGATTGGCTATGACTGTGGTAGCTGTGATATCGCAGCGGTACTTGTGGCGTATATCGAACGCGATCGGGTCATTGGGGTCATCGCCGGGGACTGTGGCGATGACCCCAATGACCCGATCGCGTTCGATATACGCCACAAGTACCGCTGCGATATCACAGCTATGACTGTGGTAGTCTTGGGGAACGTGCACTGTGAGAGACCACGACCCCCCTTTTGTAATCATCTATCTGTGCTGTTTTCAGTTTTTTATCGCATGGCGGGGTTGACCTTTTGATGACCCGCATAGACGCACGATACCCCGCCACAGAAAGCTGCGTTTCCTCAGCTACTTGTACACATACACGTCCAGTTATTGCCCGAAATCGATAGACAGAAAGCAATGTGTTAATGGTTGTGTGTGAAAACTTTTTTGACTGTGTGAAACCACAGTCACCTGTGGTCTATTCCTCTCCGCGATATATGCGCCCTATAGACCGTAGACGTGTGTACATATGCCTGAGAAGAAGACATATGTACACACGTCTATGGGGCGCATATTTAGACGCAAAGCGGAATAGACCACGGGTGACTATGGTGAAACAAGTCGATAACTATTCTCCAAACTTTGCAGAGTACGGTCGGAAATCGCAAGCGCTATAGAGTTCTGCACACAGCGTACCTGTATCACTTCTTCTAATTGAAAACTCACGGAGTGCAGGGCACCAGCCGGCCTATGATGTGTACACGTCATAGATATTATCAGATGCTGAAAGAGGAGGCACTCGCTGAGCGAAATGGTGCGACGTGACCTATCAAATGTATAACCATGGATTGAAATATAGGTCAACGAGTCCTGTTCTCTGCCAGGACGCGCCGGAAATTCCGCATTTCTCGGTAGATCAAAGGCAAATGTAACGAGGTTAGTCTCGATGAATGGCGTATTGACGTTCCTGTCGTTGAATGACCTTGTACCTCCCTATCTGTTTGGCATATCGAGCTTTGGACATATTTACTGTAAACATACTCAGATTCATGCAGTGAACCTCTGTGAACTTTTTCGAATTTCATGACCTCGGCGCAGCTTTAACATCACAGAGCCTTTGCTGTAGTACAAGTAGCTCGAGCGTTTGCTTGGCATTGTGGGTTTGACAGTTTTGCCGTCCAACGCACAATGCCGGGAAAAGCACGGTACTGCAGCAACCATAACAAGGCTATGCATGAGTGAACGGCGAGGTTGACCACGCCCGCCAGCGCAAAGGTGCTCACAATTTGTTGTGTGTATGGAATCAAACCCTGCAATATCTATTCACAGCCGTGGGCAACATAGCACTTACAGGTACACCAGCTGCAGCCAACATGAATCGAACACTCTCACCGAGTCCACGTCCGTTGAAATATGTCAACTTTGCCATACTCTGATCACCGCTGCCCTGGCCCTCCATGTTTATACTCAGACGCCTCAGGTTGATATGAATCAGAAACAGATTTCACATTCAGCAGCCCTTTCAGTCAGAAGGGGGTCAAAGGGTAAATCTCTGAGCTGATGTCTCAGAGAGTCTTTGAGTTCAGAGCAGAACCACTGATATTACATGTAAGTCCCAAGTAATCGTTACTGTGAAATGTAAGCGTAAAAGTTATATCGAAACTATATAATCAGCGAAAACAGAGATGTATTGACAAGCTGGCCTTCGAAATTTGCCATGTAAATCAGCGATTAGCGTAAAGTTAGCGTCATCCTCATCCTCGGCTTCTGGAGTAAGGCGAAAATGAGCAAGAAGATGACGCTGCAGCATCAGCTTCACCGGCGTCAGATACGACTATTCCCGACTGTGTTCGATGGAATGCGATGGAATGAGAAGTGTAAAAGCTAGAGTAATTATAACATGTACTGCAAGTTTAATAACACTTTTAAATATTAATAAAAACACTGTAGCTTTTGTATTTTATAATAGGCCTATTTGGTAACTTTTCATAGTAATATCAGTTTGTCACAATCTGGTCACAACGCAACACTCTTAGCCCTAACCTCGAATGCTGTATGTTTGCTGTTGTTCCTTGAACTCCGAATTGTGGCGATTATTCAGGCCGTAAGTGCAAATTCATGGTTTCCGCGTATTCTTTATAATTAGGGCTTTCATATCTTCTCGTATGGTGGCAATTTTTACATATTTCGGACTACTGATGACTTTTTTCATCAATGTTCGGACAGTCTTCACACCAACAAACACTATAACTATGGAAGACCGGTCACGACATGCGACATGCGAGTTTTTTTAAACTGCGACCTGGGAGTTCCTAAACTGCGACATGCGAGTTCTTAAAACTGCGACGTGCGAGTTGCAAAACTAATATGGCGTTTGTATACATGTCATTTCGTCCTCCTCCTAACGATGGATTACAGAGGTATAGAGACGAGCTTATTTCTGCATACTTCTATAATGGATACTATAGGCTTACACCCTGGGAGAAATAGCGGCCACGTTAGAACTCCGACATGTATGGGACACCAGTCACGACCTGCGACCTAACCCTAACCCTACCCTTACCCTTACCCTAACCGCTAACGCTAACTAACCCTAAGTTATGCCGTTAAAATTTTTCTGTCCCTTGGCCAAGCTGTGGGTCCATAGCTGTGGTGTTTTCAGACGGGATTCCTGCCTTTTACGGGCTGGTTTTGACTTTTATGATTTTAACTCCAACCGTAAAAGGTAGGAATCCTGTCTGAAAACACCACAGCTATGGACCCACAGCTATCCCTTGGCCTAACCTCCAGGGTTGAGAGCGAAGTAAGGCTTTTACGCAGATCGCAGTTTAAAAAACTCGCATGTTGCATGTCGCGACTGGTCTTCCATAGTTTCCACAGTTAAGAGCGAGGATGAGGATGAAACCAACTTTATGCACGTAATTCAGTAATTCAGCGGGTGAAGTTCCGTGGGTAGCTACGATATACGCAGGACGAACGTAAAGTTGGCGTCATCCTCATCCTCTTCCTCAGCTCAGGTGACCTTTCAAGCTGACGCTGAAAATGACGCTACCCAGCGTCAGCTTCAGCGTCGTATCCGAACATTGCCGAAGTGACGCTTCCTGCAGCTGATGACGGATAAATGATAAAATTCGCCCAAAAACTTACGAAAATAACAACTCTATTCTTTCACAACTTTCTTTTGAATAGTAAAACTGGTTCGCAGGTAATATTTTATCCTTAGAATATCTAATGAAGAATAGTCTTTTGGTAGTGTTCGTAATTTTCAGTCCATGATCCGTGGATATGTTTGTTGGTGTCCTGTCAACTCTTGTGTTAAGATTTTCCCAACTTTGGTGCTAAGAAGGCATACATGGTCCGAAAATGTGTAAAAATCGCCACTATGAGAGTCGATATGAAAGCCCTAATTATTTAGAGGACATAAAAAACAACTAACTTGTATAATTATGACTTGAGGCCTGAAAAGTCGACGTATTAAACATAGACAGCATTCGAACTTTAAGGGCTAAGAATATTATGTTGTAACTACATCGTGAGAAATGGATACTAGAGGAGAAGTGACTAAATATTATGAAATACAAACTACACTGTGTTTTGATTAACATTTAAAGTGATATGAAACTTGGAGCACCTTTTTACAGTCGTTTTTACACTTATAATCCCATCAGACGCAGTCGGGAATAATTGGATCTGACGCTGGTGAGGCTTACGCTGTAGCGTCATCCTCATCCTCACTTTCACGTGACCCCCTGAGGCTGAGGGTGATGGATGACGATGACGACGACAACTTTACGCTCGTATACGCAGGGCCGGTGTGCAGCTGTGGTGTATCGATCGCGCTCGGGTAAGGGGTTAGTCAACGCCACAGAACGGCTGCAAGTCGACCCATGGGCTTTATCGTTAGTTTACATCAGCACCGATCGGTGTCGCTGATTTATCGGTAGTTTAGTACAGCATAGATCCGTGTCACTGATAGCGCTATCAAAATAATAAAATGTATTAGCCTGAATTACTCAATCTGTACCCGCTTTATCTCTATGTACTGCACATTCTCCAGGCCTACTCCAGAGACAGAGAGAGAGAGAGAGAGAGAGAGAGAGAGAGAGAGACAGAGACAGAGACAGAGACAGAGACAGGCGATTGGGTATAAAAGGTTCTGCAGTCGATTGGGCTTCCAAAAATTGCAGACGTACTGCTTATTACAACAATCATTTAAAAGTGTCAGTGAATTAATGATCAGTGTCAATAATCATTTAAAAGTGTCAATGAATTAATGATCAGCATGACGCGTTCAGCGAAATGTTGGTGTATCTGAACTTCACCGAGGTCAATGTATCCCTCAAGTAAATTAAAAAGGTATGATATCAGGTTATTTACAATCAGTATGCTACGCCCATTAAACTTTCATCACTACTAAACTTACATAGAGTACCTCAGTCCGTATTCATATCAAAGACAGTGTGAGTAGCTTTGAAGTATGGTGTCATCACGTGTATGCTGATTTGCCATAATTCTGCCATGGAAGAAACAGTGTCTCGAGTACATAAGCTTATCTGTACCCGATATATATATATATATATATATATATATATATATATATATATATATATATATATATATATATATATATATATATATATATATATATATATATTTTGCCTATCGCATGAAACAGCCAGTAGAGTGACAACTTCAAGTTCTTAGAAATCAAAGTGCCCTACAAAGAACAACAGCTAGACAAGCCTAGTCAAATACGGTTACTGTACAGGAAGCGTCGTTTTCTTCCAGTAACCGTGCGTCAGCCACGGGACTTCAGCAAACGGGAAAGCTTCATTGAATTCAGACGCTCGCATCATTACCATGTACAGCTTTATTTCAGTTTGCGGTCGATGTCGAAAAAGTTATTGCCTCAGACGGAATTATCCGCTCCTTTGTACATAATCCTTTCTGTTTACTCTTTTTTTCTGCTCAAACGTCAGCCGATCAGGTTGTACCGTGTTACCTTCTTTACAGACCCATAACAATGAGCAACCAATCAAACAAGTGATAAATAATTGATCGAACGTTGATTGTGCTGACTGATATGAACCATGGCCATATATACTTTTATTATAAGGGAGTCTGAGCATAAGACTCCCCATTTTGAGGATCTCGAACTCGAAGGGAAAGTTAGTTCATAAGCTCAAAAAGCATAGAGTTTACATGTCTAGGACTTTTTTGACAGTGCCAGCATACTCCGGGGTGTCCTTTGGTTTCCTTTGTGGTCCTTCAAGGTAGGCCTTAATTAGGGGTAAGGATGAAATTTTGGTCTTGAATTCCTAAAACAAATACACAAAAAATACTGGTGTTACATACAAGTGCATGCATAGTTATATACACTGACGTTACTGCACTTAAAAAAAGCAGCGATTGATATCTCTGACTGAAGATTTTCTTACTTGGGTTCAATCATACCCATGTAGAGGTTTTTTAGGTTTATGGCGCCCATCAGAACGGTATGTGTGAAGCAACAGCGAATGTTGGATGTTGTCTTAGACTTGTTTCTGGCTAATTAACCTATCTTTCTCAGCAAGAGCAACTTTACAAAGTGACTCGTTGTGGCTTCCCTGACTGCTATGAGCACCATTGTAGAGGGTCACGGTGATTTTGCTCGGAGTGCTGATTGTAATTATGAATAAATACCCAATGCCAAGCAGCTGATTCCCGAATACAACGACACTCACGAGTAACACGGCGGTCAGTATAACCAATATGGGATTGTGGAAAAGTTGAGAAGGGCAAATTACAACGCCATAGTTCAGATTCATTCTGGGGGCCTTCTGTTCACGACCACAATGGGAAATGTGTCAGCTGATAAAGAAGCTATCGTGCTATTTCATACTGTTCATACAAGATGATCAGAAAATGGCGTACCTCTACCGAGTAATTCATTTAGGACGTTATACTGAACATTGACAATATTACCGCACTCGGTGTATGCCCCCGACTCTTGAGACTTTTCAGCCGAGGGTCTAGGGTATATATGTAGTGTTGGCAATATCAAGGAATTTGACCCCGGAGGGGGTACTACCGGTAGGTTCCCATCGAAAGATACACGGGTATGCACCGCCTGAATGGGTGACTTTTTCACGGAAAAATCTCTATAGACATGGGTCGATTTTTCATCCGAAAAACCCTATGTATGGGCAGATAATAAAGCAAATGTTCCATGCTTTAGGAAACCCTTCACATGCAACACAAGGTGAAAATTCCCCAAATTTGTCAAGCAAATCCCCAACAATGGGCCATATTTTTGGAATATACATGAGTAGATGTTTTCAACTTACGGAATAACCCTCCCGTAAATTTGACCATAGACATTAGATATACACGTACGTATATATGTTACACGACTACAGCTAATAATCGGAGCATATGCAAATCTAATATGAAAACAGTGCAAACAGTGCAGTGGCTGTTCTCGTAAGAAATATTAGGGATGTACCATCCACTATAGTGAAGGAATTAGAGACCCTTAAAATTATTAAGAAACCTGTTTTTTCACTCATATCACAAATGTTTTTGGTTTTTTGTTTTGTTTTTTTTGGGGGGGGGGCAATTGAGGAAACTTTTCAAAGTAACTACATCCATTGCCTGTGGAAAGGTAAAGAATAGAGATTATATCACAATCGGGGCAATCTCCTTACAGAGATTGCAGTGCGGCGTGGATAACCTAGCTAGGGAGTCTCTGCACTAGCCCCTAATCTCTGTCACAGGCGACATTTTACACCCACTTTTGGGGTATTGCGCTTTTTCTAAAATACATATTTTCTTCCTTTTTTATATACAATACTTCGAACCACAAAAATCAGATAAATGAAAGATACACCAGTTTCAATATCTATACTCGATTCCGTCACAGACAAAGAGAAACATGGTGTCTCTTTGTATATGTGATTCCGTGAACACTTGCAAAACATAGACCTTGCTCTAGGTTACATGAATGTATGTGAATCGATTAATTATTCAAAATGTATGCCCAAACGGCTGTCAGCTTTGCAGACGCGATTGAAAACGTTTTAGCAGATTATGCATTATTTTTACTAGTGTATAAATGTATTATTTTTACCAGTGTGCGCAAAGTGCTCTAAATATAGCTGGATAGCTCCTATCAAAATCTGAGATCTCCTCCACGTTTATTGTGCCAGTTGGGCACGCTCAGGACTCAAAGAAGTTCCCAGTTTAGAATATTTAAATTTGCCTGCAGCAGAGATTGGTGGGGGCTCGCGTCAACGACTCAGAGACCCTCCAGTTTGATTAGAATTACTCACTCTGCACTGCTTCCACACCACGCTTCAATCTCTGTGTGGAGATTGACTCGGGGGTACATATCTGAGGAGCCATACCTGTAATTTAGGAAAAGTCTGCAGAGATCCAGGTAAGTAGTCTTCTGTATTCAGCAAAGCCTCTAACAGAATCGTGTCTGCAAAGGTCAGACTATCACCAACCAAATACCCAGACGAACTCGCAGATAAAATCTGAGGGGACAAAAGCTGTTTATTTTCAGCAAAAGATGACAAAGTTGAAGATCCTATGAGCATGTTAAGAGCAACTTTCCAGTTTTTATTGTTTTGAAAGTGCGATGTTGGTATACTTATAAAAGAAGACAGACCTTTTCAAATATTGGAAGGTATCTTGGTAGCACTGTCGACTTGATCTTGGCCAATGTTTCTTCATCTGAGCGAAAGCCAATGCCGTAGAAAGACGACTGGAAATCTCTCGCTCCTTCAGCTAAAATATCGACTCTGAAAATACACGAGATTAAGTCAAGGCCGATTTCAGCCATGGAATTCAGAAACGTTTACAAATACTTAATCCTAGTGATGTTGATAGAGGTATTGATTTTGTAACGTTAATTTGAACGCTGAAAGGCTACATACAAGGTCCTCACCATCATTTAGTAATCTAACGCGAGGGCGCTGTGATTTTGAAATGAAGAATGAATGTATATGCAAGGGGGAAAGAAGCTTTCCCCGTGGCACTAATAAAACTCTCAGAATTCATTATTTTCCATTTGTACCTTGTTTTCTCCTCCAATGTTTTCCCATCCATCCCATTTTTCCTGGCAAGGTAACGGACGATACAACGGCTCTGCACCAGATTGAGCCCGTCTATTTCCAGGAGTGGCACCTGCATGAACGTTAGTTCTCATCTAGTTGGAAGAAAACATTATGTGGCATTTAGCCATATCTGTTCCAGAGGATTATCTCTAACATTCATACCAGTTTAACGTGCAATAGAAACAGATTTTACTTCAGGGTTTTACCTATTGTTATGAATTATATAAGTTTTACATCAGAAAGTATGTAGATCTCTCATATGTGCCTGAAAAGTTTTAGTCTAGACTAAAATAATCAAAAGACATCAACGTTCTTGGACATTGGGTGCAGTGGTTCATCGATTCATTTTGTAGATCTAGCGTTTTGAAATCCTAAAGTAAAGTACACATTTTTTCGTTCTGTAGCCTACAACTTTGAACATTTAACGAATACTACTGCTACAGTAATATATTTACCTTCCTTCAGCTTTGTAAGCTGTTCTTTTTCAGTCAAAAATGACTCGGTGAACTTGTAAAGAAAAGAAAGACAGTACTGCTTGATATATATGTGTGACCTGTTGACAAACTGTTTTCAAGAACTGCCGCTTTTAAAAATGACTGATGAAACTATAATCAACGTAGTCTCGTGCGTAGGTCACAGAACATGCTACATTTTAACCTCGATGAAAAACTGCAAATCTTGGTAAATTCACCTACGATATGACAGACACTAAAAAGCTGGTGGGTCAAATATGGGAGACAGCGGTCGTTGCGATGAGCATTTGATCAAATTTCATTTCAAAAGGAAATGACAAGTAAGGCCAGGGTAACATAATATTAAGCGGGTATCAAAATATGCAAATCTCGTCATTAGCATAGCATTATAAACAAACTGACGGGAAGTAAAAAATGTCAAAGATTTGACAGACAGAAAGCTAGGCCTATTTGATAAGCTCAATATCATAAAAAGTGAAGCCTTGTATAAGTAGCTGTGTTCGATCTCTCTACAAAACAGTCGTCAAACGAAAATATTCAATATGGAGAAGGGTAGAGCTGGACTTTCTTCCTGTGCTGGTGGTTCGCTGACGGATTTTTTGCTCACGTGTTCACACATGTGAGCATATGTCAAAGCGATGTCTGTGTGCCTGTGTGTCTGTCTGTCTGTCTGTCTATGTGCTCGATATCTCAAAAACGGCTCATCAGATCAGAATCAAATCTGGTCCATTGATTAAGTTTGCAAATGGCAAGAAGTGATTATTTTTTGGCGGGTGTGGCTTGCTAAAATTTTGCTAATTTGCATAATTAATGATTTTAGAAAAAACGGATAGACATTGAGAGCGACTGCACACAATTTGATGAGATTTGCTACAAATGTTGATCACATCAAGATATATCAGCAGTGGGAAGCATTAAGGGGTGACATGAAAGATAGTTGCTAATTTGCATATTGAATGAAAAATCCTAATTAGGGATATATATCTGAATTGACTTGATCAAAATTGACGAAATTTGGTATGTATATTGAAGATACTATGAGTAAACATTACTGAAAGTCATTAAGCATTTTTAAGTCAGCCAATTCCTACTTTGCATATTTAATGAACTTTCCCAATTAGGGTCATATATCTTGAATGACTTGACCAAAGGTGACGAAACTTGCTATGTACATGGAATATACTATGATACAACAATATTGAAAGTCATTAAGCATTAAGCATTTTTACCAAAGCAATTTCAAAATTTGCATAATTCAATGAACTTGTCCAATTAGGGATATATACCTAGATTACTACTAACTTGGTCAAAGTTGGTGAAATATGCTATGCAAATTGATGATACTAGGTTAAAACAATATTGAAAGTCATCTAGTATTTTCACGTCAGCTAATCACTAATTTGCATAATGAACAAACTTTCCAATTAGGGATATATATCTGGATTGGAATAATGAAAGTTGACGTAACTTGCTATGTATATATATTTGAGATACACAATCATAAAAGTTGTTTTAGCAGTTTTGGATAAACTTATCACTAATTTGCATACTCAACGAACTTTCCTTATTAGGGATATTTATCTGGACAGACATGACAAAAAATGACAAAACTTGCAATGAACATTAAATATAAGAGCTTACTAAGTTAAAAGTTTATTTGAAGTCATTTAGCTTTTTTACTTTAGCTAATTACTAATTTGCATTTTAACGAACTTTCTAATTAGGGATATGTCTTGGATTGACTTGATCAAAATTGTTGAAACTTGCTCTGTACATTGAAGAAACTAAAATGACCAAAAGTCGCTTTAGATTTTTTATAACATCCAATTACTAATTTGCATATCCAACGAACTTTCCTATTAATGATATACATCTGAAATTAAAATTGACAAAACGTGCTATGTACATTGAAGATACTACGATATAACAATACTGAAGTCATTTAGTATTTTTATTTTAGCTAATCACTAATTTGCGTATTTACCGAACTTTCCTAATTAGGAATGTATATCTGATTGACTTGACCAAAGTTGACGAAACTTGCTATGTAGTTTGTAGTTACAATATAATATTACCAAAAGTCATTTTTAATTTTGCAAAACATCTTGTTACTAATTTGCATATTTAACGAACTTTTCTAATTAGGGATATATCTTGATTGACTTCATCAAAGTCGATGAAACCTGCTATGTACATTGAAGAATTATGATAAAATATTAATGAAGTTGTTTAGCATTTTTACATTAACAAGTTACTAATTTGCATATTTAACTAACTTTCCCAATGAGGGATGTAAGACTGGAAGGACTCTAAATAGTTTATGAAACTTGCTATGTATATTGATGAGACAATTATGTTGTATAAGTGAAAGATATTTTGCATTTTCATGTCAGCTATTATGATTCGTTTATCTAATGAGCTTTCACAGTTTGGCATATATAGCTTGAAGAACTTAACCAAAGGCAATTACACTTGCTATATAAAGTGGTTATACAATGACAGCCGTTAAAGAAATTTAGTATTTTTATTTCAGCTAATTACATATTTATATACTTAATGAGCTTTGGAATTACGGTAATGTAAGGTAAATATTTTTCATGATGTTGATCATAACACTTACAATTAAGTCGAAAACATGTAGGAAAAGTTTAAATAAACATACAACTGCAATATGTACTGAAACACATGAGCATTTTCAGTTCATATCTGGTCTGTCTTTCACGCTCCAACAATTGAGGGCGTGAAACGGTAGGAGGAATATAGCTCACATCAACTTTGGACATAGCTGTATATGATCCGTCATTTATATGCATCTGTCGAAGTCAAATCAAGTTCCACATTAAATTATTAAGTTTGTCACGCATCACAAAGTCGGCCCTGAGCTCTATGAAGGTACCACGCATGCGTTTGGTTGTCTTCTCGAGCACACGAAGACCAACCTCTATTATTTGGAGCCATGCAACGCTGACATGTGTTGCGTATGAGAAAGATTAATAGCTTATAGCGCACAATATGCTATGAGAGCGCGCTTACTGGCCACACAAGAGAAACATTGTCCTCAACTGGCCTTTCTTTCCCAGTGACCTTGCAGAATGAACTATGAACTGTGGCAGTTTTGAGCCTGACAATATCTCTGTTACCCTGACTAGCACTATTGGTGTGTGGGTATGATATATTCGAAATGCATATGAACGACATCGGTCAAATACGGCTCAGGTGAAAGACCATTCAAGGACCGGAATGTCAACAAAGTCATGAAATGGACACAATACGAAGGTCAATCGCACGTCTATTCTGCAAAAGCAAAGAAGACACCAAATGACAACCCTTAAATAACACTTTCGGGCCCTTTTTTGGAATTTGTACGATCCTTTAAACGTTGAAGATTTGACTTTGATTGCGAAATGTCCAGCGCGTTCTACAGAGAACACGATTTTCATGTACGAATGACCTTGGGTGACCTTCCATGACCAAGGCGTTTGCATTCCTTATCACCAGGCCATAAACGATACGAATAGAGCATCTCCGCTGGACGACCAGCGTAAAAGCGCTCACAGTATTTGTCCCGTAAGTTTATGGAAGCAATATCTTTTTACAGCCGTGAACGCAGAGCACTTACAGGTACACCAGCTGCCGCCAACATGAACCGGACACTCTCTCCGACTCCACGTCCGTTGAAATATGTCAACTTTGCAGTACTCTGATCACCGCTGCCTTGACCCTCCATGCTGATACTCAGACTACTATGGCTATCGTCTGGGGGTTGATATGATTGATATGAGCAAGAGAGGAGTCGACCATTTTGTCATCGGGGGTTCATCTAAATGTGTGCTCGCGCGGGGAGAGGGAGGAAGAGGGAGGGAGGGAAGGAGGTAAGGAGCTGGACGCAATCGGTCTCAGCTGACCCGCTTGGGATATTTTAACCGAGGAGTGTCCTAGTGTCTTGTAGGCCCACATGCCTCTTCTACTCTGTCGAATTAGCAGCAGCAAGTAGGTCGACACTATACTATGCAGATGGGTGCAGTGATTTTACGCATGCAAGTAGGTCATAGCTGACATGTTTGTCGAAATCAATCTTTGTTACTAGTAGAAAATGACTTTACGCCCTTCTTTCGTCTGCGCTCATCGAGGCGTCGTTTTTGCAAGGTTGGTTAAAGGGCTAGCTTTGTCGTTGCATAATGGTCAAAACACGTATACTGTATCATCTCATTTTAGGTCTGGTGATAACACCAAAGACAGTTTTTCCTAAGAAAATCGCAAAAACCAACATCTTTATTTCTACTACAAAGGCAGAATATATTTCATTCGTAAATATACCTTTCATTCATTTTGCTACGTTCGTAAAGATACAATACTAACATTCGTAAACTTTGCATTCTCAACCATGTGTTCGCTTCCAACATTTCCGTAAAAGTGTCGTAGACACTCTTGCACACGTGAAACGTCCTTTTGTATTTGTTTAGAATTACGCTTTTGTTCAACAAAGTTATGAATGTTGATAAACAATTACAGTAACCTCAAATATCTGCTTAAAATGTCAATTTTGTGTTCTAAAAACACTCGTGCTGTGGTAAAAAGAGCTGCTCTTTTCCGGTCATATACATTTTGCCGGCCAAACGTTGCATTCTGTAAAATTATGAAGCTATGTATCGCTATCATACAAAAACATGCATCAAAACTTCACTTATAACGATTGTAAGATTTACAATTTAAAAAAATTACCATTGTAAGAAATTTACTTCGATTTAATTTTTATTTATTCAACATGGCAATCACATACAGCACAACCACCACGAGCAACTGACAAATATCATTGTGGCGGCTAAGCACAGAGACGTTACAACCTTTTTCCGCATCACAGGCCTGCAGTTCCTACCAGTTGTTTTACAATACAGACATAGCAACACCACATTTGCCCGGTGACGTTGTTCATCATTGCACCATTTACTGTCCGCTATGTTTATCGTATTATATACAGTCGTTCTTGTTGATATTCTTTGACATCTTTGAAAATTGTCATTTCGTTTTCGAGAACTTTGGCCTTTGAAACAACGGCTGCATATACAATAGGGATATAGCTCACACCGCATGAATGAAAGACATACCTCTACCAGATGTAAACTGATGACTCACGCGGTTTACAACAGGTTCATTATAGTACGCTTTACAGACCATCAGATATCTGTCAGATTTATTATATGTTGCAGATTTGACCAACTTTCGCACAGTACTTTAGGAGTTAAACCACTAATTACAAATTTCCATTTAATATGCAAATGAGCTTTTATTAACTTGTCACTGCTCAATGCTTCTCAGTGCATTTAAATATCTATCAAATCAACATCTGTACACATTTCATCTAATGTAATGTTGTTATTTTGGAGTTATATCACTAATTTAAAAAGTTCATTAGATATGCAAATGAAACCTTTATTAAATTGACACTGCTCAGTGCTTCACGCGACAACTAGATATTTATCAGAGCAATACCTGTCGCTGCTCTATGCTTCTCAGTGCAATTAGATATCTATCACATCAACATCTGTAGCACATTTCATCAGATTTGGTGACATAATTTCAGAGTTATATCACTAATTACAAGGTTCATTAAATATGCAAATGAACCCTAAATAAATTTTACTTTACTAAATGCATCAGAAAACAGTCAGATGTCGGCCAGATCAGTATCGGCAGCAGATATCATCAAATTTAGAGCGGTTACTTCGGAGTTATTTGACTAATTACAAAACTTCATTAAATATGTAAATGAGCTATTTAATAACTTGGCACTGCTCCATGCTCCATAGTACAATAAGGTATCTATCAGATCAATATTTGTAGCAGGCATCATCAAATTTGGTTCAGAAATTTCGGAGTTCTATCACTAATATAAAAAGTTCATTGAGTATGCAAATAAACAATTAATTGACATGATACTCACAGTATCATTATAATGTTGTGAGATTGTCATCGGTGAAAAGTTAAATGAAATTCTGTGCAGTATTTCTGTATGTCGACGCCGTCATTACTGTCTCCATAGGAAACCATTATATGAAAAAAAAAGATATTTTCTAACTTCAGCAATATGCAAGTCACTCTATATCTAGTCAGCTCTTGCCAATAGCATATGACTTGAGTCTTTCAGGTATTCTTGTTCGTGTGAACTGAGACAGACAGACTGAACAGACAGACATCGCTACCACAGTAGCTCACGTGTATGAACACGTGATTTAAAAAACTTCCACATGATGTTGGGAAAACTACACGAGTAGAGAGGTGAACATTGTTGTTGACGAGAGCTAGTACGTCCACGGACTAAGAGTTTCCAATGCGTGCGCTACGAATTCAGGAGTGTTTCTTCCTTTTCGCTGTGGTCCTTCCAAGTATGCCTTTACACGGGGTAACGACGCTATCTTTTCTTTGAAAGCCTAATATGTAAAAAAGAACGAAGCGCATGGCATGAATGTTAAAGCATCGGCACGGTGTGATATGCATTCGTAAACACTGAAATTTTTCATTACCAGTACACAGTTGATATTTGCAACGTTACATGGATATCACAAAGATTCATGACAACACTTACTCTGAAGGGGGAATAAATAGTAATCGGATGTGTTTGTTGTAGTTGTGCCGACGTATGGTTTAGCCACGATGACTTGTGTGGCAACATTGAATTAGTTGTGCGCAACTCCGTATCACATTCATGCTTCACAGTACTGTGAAGGATGAGTTTCAAGGAACCTCATTTATTCCACCTAACATTCTACAAGAAGTGCGCTAACATGCAGCATAAGGTACCTAACACTTCCTTATTACAGAAAAGCAAGTACATTGGGCACAACAGCAAACTAAAGTGAGTGGGTATCGAACCGACCGATTCTGTGATTGTTAGTCCTATTTCCTCGGATCTGCAGAACGATCCTACAACAGTGATAAGAAATTGCAAAAATTGCAAACCTTCAGTTTTGGAAAATCTTCCAGAGAGCCAGGACAGAACTAGTCGGTGTTCAGTAAAGCTTCGAACAATGTCAAATCAGCATAGGTCAGACCATCTCCCACGAGGTATCCTTTTGAGTTCTCGGACAAGACCTATACGTAAATAAATAAATAAATAAATAAATAAATAAATAAATAAATAAATAAATAAATAAATAAATAAATAATAAACAAATAAATAAATATAATATAATATAATATAATATAATATAATATTATAATAAAATATAATATAATATAATATAATATAATATAATATAATATAATATAATATAATATAAATAATATATACAGACATATATGTAGTATTATATATATATATATATATATATATATATATATATATATATATATATATATATATATATATATATATATATATATATATATATATAAGTATACAGATGTCCTCTTGGGAAAGTACAGTGCTCTATGTGGTACAAACATAAATTAATGTGCCCTAGGTCATTTATAGGATGTTCCATTACATTTGAAGGCTATTTCACAAATAAAAGGTTTAATTCATATCCTACACATGTTACATTGACAAAGGGGACGGTTGATGTAAACGCATTGAAAACGAAAATATATCAGTTAGGGGCGATATTTTTTAAGTCGGATAAAACCCTCGTACTCGGACTCTTCTTGTATATAAAGTCCATCCAAAGGATAAAATGTCTCGGCCTGCGGCCTCGACATTTTATCCTTTGGTTGGACTTTATATACCATAAGAGCCCGAGTACGAGGGCTTTATCCTATATATATATATATATATATATATATTATATATATATATATTATATATATATATATATATATATATATATATACGTACGTAACATTTGGTTAATGCCGCCTCATTTTCATCCGTCTAATTGCATATTATGGACGTGAGTTTTCCAATACGATGTCCAAAAGTGGCAAACATCATATAGTATAGTCAAAACGTATAAAAGCTAAGTATATCCTATAATTGTGAACACTGAATAAGGAGCATACAGTTGGCGCTGCGATGTCCCAGTATCATTCCTGATGTGTGGACTTTCGTGTCGTTTGCTAAATTCCGATGTTTATTGCGTCCTTCATATCATTCTCTGTTTCTTTCATAATTGTTCGTTTCAAGTGATAAATGATACACTCTCGGCTAGAAGACACCTACCTTTTCAAACACTGGCAAATATTTGGAAGGGCTTCGTTCTTTATTTTTCTGAAAACTCCATCGTCTGGCAAGAAGCCAATGGGAAAATATTTCGTCAGAAAATCTCTGGCGCCTTCATTCAAAATATCCCCCCTGGCAAACAGAGTGGAAAAGCAACTATCTTACACTGATAGGTACAGGTTAAAAAACTGATACTGTCCATCAAAATTGTGACTTTTCTACTTCCTAAGAATGGTATACCGTCAAGAATTTTGTAATATCAATTCAACCAACTCGAAAATAATTTATAGAATATAATACCTCAACCAAAAAGGTTTGTCGAATCACATAAAATATCACGGCGCTCTGCAATGATACTTTTAACTGTCTAGTGTCTTAAATCAAACCTGCAGCTACAGTTTCAGGCATCAGTGAAGATCATTTCAACCCTTCCACCAATAAAACGCGCACAAACCGTCAAATGGATCCTGAATTTTACTTCGTAAAATAAATGTTTGCACACTGACGAATCGGGACATCCGAAGATGATGACTTAATGTATTCATTCTGTACTATGAGCATGGCTTACATTTGATATATGCAACAAATTTACCGTGGCAGCTATGACCTTTACGTAAGTTTGGTACATACGCTTGCGATCTGAAGTTCTAAAACGGAAAAAATGGCTGCGTTGGTCTCAAAATCTCGGGGGTAAGCATGCAAAAGAGAATACAAACAAACGCCGTCGACAACAGTAAAGGGAGGTGTGAAAATGACTGTAATTGAACACTCATGGGACACTAAGGCGTAGTAATTCCCCAGTACCAAAAGGTGAAGTGGAAAGAGGTTTCTCTATATCAAAGCAGGGGATTCCCAAAGGCTGCCAGAATTACAGCGACTTTTTTTCTGACGCGCACGTGAAATATTTCAAAATAGTCGTGCAATTTGCGATGCTCTCGTTTCTGTTGCAGACTAATTCACCATATTTTCTAACACTTTATTTTATCTTCCTCCCTACTGTTATCACTGTATGTAAAATTTGTTGTCAATATGTAGTAATTGTTTATGTTTCGAGTTGTTTCGTCTATAACTTCTATTTAGCGTGACTACCTGTAGTCTATTTTTATGTTTCTCTCAGTGTTTTGACGAAAGGACAGCACTGTATTTCAGGTAAAGCATTTTCCCTAGGGTTAATAACAAGTTCAACATCGACTTAACTACAAAGTGCAGTTACTTACTTAAAAAGCCCTCTGTGGCCAAGCACAGCCTACAGTACGTGTCAAAAAAAAGGAAACGTATGTACGGTACGGTACGGTACGGTACGGTACTGATACTGTACAGTACGGTTTGGGTACGGTACGGTACGGATTTGATACGGTACAGTTCGGATTTGATACGGTACGGTTCGGATTTGGTACGGTACGGTACTGTACGGCACGGTACGGTCGGTACGGTACCGTTCAGTACGTGTGGTTTGATTGTGACATGTAAACTACTTTTACTCCTACGTACGGAACTGTGCGGAATTGTAAATTTACCAACATAACAAGAACCAAACGTACACTCTAAAGTTTGGCTGTACATCGTATACTGCATACGTCTTCGTCTTCATGTTTATTCAACATTGATAACTTATCAAACATACTTAATACCGACACTATTCAGACGTACATGTAGATGAACAATTATACATATTCAAATATATACACTACCATTATTTACAAAACAAGTAAAATGTTTATTTCCCAAATGCAATTAAATTAGAATAAAAATACATTTCATATCATTAATTGCGTTGATTACTAAAATGTTTATTTCATAAATGCGATATATTAAAATTAAATTAAAATACACTTCATGAATTAAGCAATTTATTTTTAAAATGTGAATAAATTCAAATCAAATACGTTTCATTTCACTAATTAAGTAATGGCTAGTAAACGGTTTATTTATAAATTCAAAATCAAAAATGCATATCATTTCATTAAGTAAGTGATAGCAAGCAATTTTTATATAGAAAGCAACTGAATTAAAATAAAAAATTAATACATTTCGTTTCATTACAACAAACGGTGGCGATCTTTCTGGCGTAACTGCTTGCAGCGCTGACCAAGTGCTTCTTTACATTTCTTCTCCCACACCTCTTCAAATTCTTCTGAACTAAGGATATCATAGTACTTGCGTCGAACAGCATCTGAAACAGAAAAAAATGAAATTTACACCGGTGTTATTGAAATGTGACGCAAAAACAGTTGATTGCGTGATTGCCGCGATCGTTTTTGTGGGGTGAAACGTATATTTCTCATCTATATTTTGTCATTATTTTATCACGGATACAAACGGACGTAAACTCACCTTTGATTGTCTTCAAGCCACTCGGACTCAACGCTTGGTAAGGCCCCTTTCCTGTTACTGTACTTCTTTTCAGGATGTCGGCTCCAAACACACATTCTTCAGCTAAACGTATGGTGAGTTGTCTTGGCCCGACGGTCTTCCCAAGGCAATCCCACTTGACATCACGGAGGATTTCTTCAATGGGTTTCAGTCCTGTGTAACAAAAATCAGATTAAAGTACACACATTTCAATTATTTTTGTACTTTTCCTTTTGAACAATTACCGATCACAAGTGCCCTTCGAAAATTTGAAATTGGTTTGGTAGAAAACACTTTTTAATGAGAAAAGGAGCGGTGAGCGAAAATTTCCTTTTTTTTTCTAAAAGACAAATAAAAATTTTAGAATTTTCTTCCTGGCATAACATACGATTTTTTAATATTTGCTAACTTAATGTTTGCTTACCTGTTGTGTTTTCTGTACTTGACAAAGATTCAAAGGTGGGCGGAACTTCTGCAACCGATGAAGCGTCAGATGTCCTCGTCGATACACTAACCATGACGTCTGGACGTGGCGCCGGTGGTGCTGTAACCATCTCTGGCCTAACATTCAACAAGGCTAAAATCTTGTCGACTTTAGCTTCTATGCGATCTAGTTGAATTTGCTGACGCTGGAAACACTCGCGGAGTCGGGGCGTCGGACTGGAATCATCAGGTGGTACCTAGATAACAACATACAAAATTTAAAAATGTTTAATATAAAGGTTAAGCTATACGAATACGGACGCGCACGCACGCGGTTCGAAAAGTTACATGTATACACCGACATGCGAAAACACACAAAAAATACTAATTACCATGTCCGATGTAACTGTGGCCGATCCTTCTATAGTTGTTCTCATCGCGTCGTAGAGTGTGGATATCGTATTCGGACTGATGAGTGGGCTGATGTCTTCACTTGCTGGTGATGCTGAATACGTTGGTAGTGTGGTTGGAGTTGCAGGAGTACTGCCGACGACTGGTAAAGCGCTGGAGAGTGGAGTAGCGGTGACACTTTGTGGTGGCTGTGTAGAAATACTTGTTATTGGTGAATCTGTCTCCTCCGATGACGAACCAAGTATTAAAATCTGAAAAATATAACCAACATTTGATGACTTGTTAAGAACGTGTGTCTGAAAACAATTACCATCACCGCAAAGGAACCAGTAAACAGTGAAAAATTATCAAACGCAGACTTCACCATATATTTTTCTTACCTTTCCTCTACGTGGATTATCGTCTTTTTTACTCGTCTCTTTCGGTAGTCTCTTCCTTTTCTTCTGTTGCGATTTGGCCAGCGATGCCAAACTAACATTCTCTTCGTCACTCCAGTCACTAGAACTCATGATGATAGATGTAGTCTTGTTGATAACGTGTAATCGTTACGACTTTCAAGAACAGAGTGACTCTCATCGCTTTGGCTGTCCCTATATACATTTTCGTGATCTTAATTATTCAAGAATTTCAATGCGATAAAATGGCTCTTTTCACTTCACTACTTTAATTATTCAAGATCTGATTCGTTGAATAAGTCTTTTGTTTTCGACGCTTTAATATGCCGGCCGATAAAATGTTCTCTGAATCTATTATTATTTTTCTTTTAAACATGATACATTGTTCATAACCTCTATCTGCAGTGAGCACCGCTTTCGTCAAAAAACAATACCAAATGTGCCGCCTTTCTATTGTTTGGAATAGGTGTAAATAAATCACTTGCAAACTTTGATCAATTTGGCTTGCCGTTGTTACCATGTCATTGGACTAAGCGTTTTATATGGTGAATAATACCACAGTTACCAGGATAGTTATTTTATGATTTGTAAGTTTTAGTTTGTTTTAATATCACGGGTAACGTCATTAAAAAACGGATATCAGAGAAAAACTCAATGCAGTTTATTTCATTATATCTGTGTGTGGATGTGTGTGTCTGTGTGTGTGTGTGCGCGCGCGATATATATACATGTATCGTTTGTTAAATTACCGTATTTGGCTTCTGATTAAAATGTGATACAACAAAGGTTTTCTATCTCTTATTGGTCTGTGAATAAAGTTTCGTTTATTTTATCAACATAGAAAATCTTAACGACTAAGTCCAAGCTGTCCAAACTTTATACCGAGCATACCAATGCATGGTTAAGCATGTACTGTTGCCGTGAACAGTTCGGGACCAGTTCTGTACACGTTCACCAGTTCTGTACAGTTCTATAGCGTACACTTACCGTATCGTAGAGTACATGTACCGTGCCGTAGTACGGTAGCTGGATGGTGTGGTAAATTTGTGTCGAATCATAATATGTCCGTGATTTTAATTATTCAAACTGCATGCATTCTCGCATACTTCTGGGAAAAACAAACGGGAACGTTTCAATTTATCGCAAAGTTGTCTACAGTGCGGCTAATAAAAATGTCTTTTTCCTTTAAACATTGGTTATTGTTCATAACCTCTATCTACAGTGTACACCGCCTTCGTCCAAAACAATACCAAATGTGCCGCCTTTCTATTGTTTTGGAGAGGTGTTAATAAATTCACTTCTTAAGCTTGACTTTGTTCAATTTGACTTTTCACTTCATTATGACCCTGGAGTAATATGGTGATTAATACTACGATTAACAGATCTCAAATCATTGCGCGCCGTTCGCGGGAAAATCACATCCTTCAGACAAGCATGACAAATCATTCAGGCCTGGGTACGCTGCTAACTACATTAAATTACATCGTTTTCCACGGACATTCACAACAATCGAATGTCGGATTACTGTAGAATTTGTCAAACTTCTCGACTTTACTGGAAACTTACGTTAATTACAAAACAGCGTAAAGTTTCATTGCATGTGGCGAGCGTGAAATGTAGTCAACAAATGCAATAACTTGTAAAACTTGTATATCGTCCGAAAAGCGATTGAATATAGGAACTTTGGAGTAATTTCAAACATGTAAACTGTATTACACAAACGACACATATCTTTCAGGTCGTCTTCTGGTCAAGGGTCGGATAGGGTGTGAATGTTGGCCCATGGGGCTATGTCAAATATCACCAGAATTTCGACAACCGTACCGTATCGTACCGTACCGTGTTGTACCGTGCAATACGTTAACATGAACGTGCATGTACCAGATCAGTACCCAAACCGTACCGAACCGTACCCGTACCGTACCGTACAGTACCTGTACCGTACCGTACCGTACTGTATCAGTATCCGTACCGTACATACGTTTCCTTTTTTTGGCACGTACTGTACATTCAAGATCTGCGTTAAATCTACAAACCCAGTCGCGTATTTTTTTTTCCGAATCTATAAAGAATATCTCTGTATTTTAAATCAGATTGAAAGCGTATGAAAGGCGGGCCTTGTCATCCGTGGGTCCACGACTTTTGAATTTCTGAATATGTTACATTGCACTGTGAACCACTTAAAGCACGAACATATACATTAGCATTGCTTATTGATTTTGGCCGGTTATGAATATTTGTGACTCAATCAACTGTAACGTTCGGATGACCTTTTTTGCAGTTAAACGGCTTCTTTTTCTACTCTAAAGGTCACGTAGAAACGCCCAGAGTTCAACTCGTCAGTAGCTTCGGTGTGAAATGTCAATTGTTATTGCTGTCAACTGAATGACACACAGGACTAGAGTTTACTTGCCAACACCGAAGGCATTGATTTGCGTCAACAAAAGTTGATAGTTTGCGTTCAGCATTCTTTATAGACAAAACGAAGAAAATGGGGGAACTTGTTACCTATCAAATGAAAATGAATATTACACATTGCAACGAAATGAAGTATTGACAATATTATTATGAAACGATTTTTTCTTCTGATACAATCAATTACAAATGTCAGAAATGTGCTCTAACTATACACACAGCCATATTTCCATAAAGAGTCATGCACCTAGAAGACATACAGAAAACAAGTGATCCCGACAACGCTATTCACGAGGGGCACTTTCTTGCAGTGTCTGGGATATATTTAGTCATCATGGTAGTGCCAGGTCAAATATTTGGCTCTCTCGCCCTTTTCCGGGTTAGACATTTAGGTACGGAATATTCCAATGGTTTCAATCTTCTACTTGGGTAGGACCCTGGATTAAAGCACATCAAGCCAGCTTGTTTTGGCTGCATCATGATATATTTAGTTTGTTTTAGAGCTGTGTCTTGTCAGGTCTGAAAGTAGCATACGTGTCTTTCTCATTAATTCGAAGTTCACACGTAACCGCGTCTCTGTCTGTCTGTCTGTCTGTCTGTCTGTCTGCACGAAACTTGAACGGCATAGGATTGGAATAAAATCTGATACATAAAACTGAAGATACAAAGATAATCATGTGAGAAGTGACAGCCATTTAGAAATTACTTGCCAGTCAATGATAATTATTAGTATGTACGTGCGACACACATATACATACATACATACATACATACATACATACATACATACATACATACATACATACATACATACATACATACATACATACATACATACATACATACATACATACAGACAGACAGACAGACAGACAGACAGACAGACATACATACATACATACATACATACATACAGACAGACAGACAGACAGACAGACAGACAGACAGACAGCAATCCATCCACCCCAACATACATATATTTTATTGATACTTTTCATTTTATAACACAGGATCTTGAAACATGTAAAAGGGAGCGTCAAGAATTATACGTAACACTTTGCGCAAGGTTGCGATAAAACACTGCCTGGCAGTTTCTCACTCTACCGCTGCCGTTCATTATGTTTATTCGGTTAATTTGGACCAAGTACGCCGAGTTGGTAAACCACAAGTAGACTGTCAAAATGTTTACTGCACTCAACTAGTTTTGACCTTAACACCACACTGCCATATCACATTATCATATCAGTTGACCCTTTCATTCTTCTCTGCAAAGCGTGAAGCCCTCCTAATATACTCACCTCAACCCCAGCAGCAGATAGTATTATACGAATAGACTCTGCAAGTCCTCTTCCATTGAAGTACGTCAAGTGTGCCTTGCTCGCCATATTGACAGTGAAAAAAGTGGAGATGACTTATGCCGTCCAATTGTATAACGCAGACAGGGATATCATGCGCTGCGCGACGGTGGGTCAATGCACCACAATGTGCATGCGTCGTTACATTGAGTATAGTTCGCCCAATGCATTCTTACTCCTTTATTGATGAATAACACAAGTGGAGGATTCACCAGAAGTTCAATTCGTGAAGTTGGGCAGTTAAAATTGATACTACGATCAACACAGCGCATTTGACGTACCAGATTGTGACAACTATCTGAACGGATGATGCATTCCATGGAATATGCAAAACTTTTCGTGTACATGTGCATGTATGTCGAGTGTTTGGCGGAAGGATAAATATGTAGGCCGTTCGTAGGACGACCTCTGCATCATAATTGCGGACTGAAGGCCGTATCCTTGTCCCTACGCTCTTGGGTGAAATGTGAGTTAGGCTGTGTTTAGTAGGACAAACACGAGAGGGAAATTGGAATATTTTCCAGCTCGACGACTGAATTGTTGCAGATCCTTCATCCCATTCCTTAAGACGTTTTAAGTCAATATCGGAAACGGAATGATAGATAGATTATATTTCAGTACTACTGGCCTCCGGCCAAACGGTTAAAAAGATAAGAGCAGAACATTAGATAATAATATTATGTATCGCTAGTTACTAACTGACAAAATAGATATACAATACATATATGGTATGAAAAAATGTTTAAACCGTATTTTATCTTTTCATTTTTATTGTTACTTTGTTTGTTTTTCTCTAGTACTGTATTGCGTTTTATGGTCCAGTCATTTTATGCCATAAAAGGGGCAAACCCACCACAAATTGCAACAGAATTTATTTTTTCACCATTCATCTCAGAAAAACTCATATAAAAACATATTAAAAGTCTTCCAAAATCCAAGGAGTGGAAAACCGCCTTATTTGCATAAATCCAAAATGGCCGCCCCGATATTATAGGTTCAACGCTTTTGGCCACTTACTGCCCAATATTGGCCCGATTTTGATATTTTTTTTAATTTCCATATACCTTGTACATTCCCTTCATATTTGAGACATGTTAACGATAATTCCATCGTTATTATTTTAAAAAATGGAACATAAGTCTGAATTTTACCGTAAAACAATAGTATTCTCACACACTATGTCTTGTAATCAATATTTGTTTCATTTTATACGATACAAATGTCTGTAATGTGAAATAAATA
The DNA here is from genome assembly GCF_041260155.1 of Ptychodera flava. NCBI lineage: Eukaryota > Metazoa > Hemichordata > Enteropneusta > Ptychoderidae > Ptychodera > Ptychodera flava. Next base: position 25,409,049 of record NC_091939.1, read on the forward strand.
AATAAATAAATAAATAAATAAATAAATGTCTGTAATGTGATATAAATAAATAAATAAACAAACAAATAAATAAGTAAATAAACAGATAAATAAAAAAATTAATAAATAAATACATAAATAAGAAAGAAAGACAACAAAGACAAAATTATGCATCAGTTGTTGCTTCGTCTTTGGTAGTAAAGGGAAAGCAACTCCACACATCGTTCCTATTTGGGTTGTTTGCGTTTTGTGTATGATATTGTGTGTAATATAAGTGTAGATCATGTTTGGCTGTTTTATGTAAAATGTTGCTTAGCCATTGCGAGACGTATACGTAATCTAACGTGTCTCGTGTTAATCCGCACTGGAGCGGAGAGATTGCAGTGACACTACGATACTTTGGCGCTACGTTTCGAAAACAGAGTTTTCTGGGGTAAACACTTGGACATATGTTCGGATTAGAGAGAGACAGAAATGCGGGAGACAGCTTTGTGTTGTGTCTTAGTATGACCAAGTTCAAAGCCAAAAAAAGAAACACGGAAACAAGAATCATAGTATGACGAAAATAACGAAACGTCGCAATAGAACAAAATTGAGCACTGAATCAAACAATAATCTCAGATTCATTAAGAATCTATCGACACACAAACTCACCAACAGTGAAATCAACGTATTAGCAGAGGCTTAAAATTCATTCCCACACCAAATCGTCCTTACACAATCCACCTGTTAAGGGACATAAAAAATACATTCGGAAAATGAGACTCCGATATATCATGAGACACAAACAGACCGTACAACACCAATTCAAAATGAACTCGAAATGGATCCCACATACAACCTAGAACACAAAACTAGAAAATTATTTGGAAGCGACAACATTTGCTATTGTTAACACACCTATTCGAAATACAAAAAACAACATGACACGTGCAGAACAAATAGCGTTAAAAACGCTATCGAAAAACAAGAAGGTAACCATCAAACCGTTTGATAAACGACGGAGACAACAATTTTAAACAATGATGATTTACATAAGAGAATGCCAATGTCAACTTAATGATAAACAAACTACACAAAATTGGCAACAGATGACACAAAAAATACAATAGAAGACATACACAATCTCATAACAGAAATGTACAATGAAAAACAAATTGACCATCACACATATGAATATGGGAGTCCAGTCAATAAAAAAATAAGAGCACCACTTTCGTACCTTCTACCGAAAATACACAAAATGCCGCCACCAGGAGCTATGTTCGTAGGATGGCCAATCATAAACTGATGCTCCAGTCCAACATTTCACATATCAGAATTCATTGACCATTTTCTCAAACAAATCGTCAAGAAACAACCAACATACATCAAGAGACGACAGATTTTATACGGAAAATTGAGACAATCAAAGTTCCGGCCAAAGCGACACTAGTAACATTGGATGTAATTTCCATGTACACGAATACACCACATGATGAGACAATTGAATCAGTCGGCAGAGCATTAAATCAGGAAAGATCATCAAACAATTACATAATCAAGCAACCACCAATGAAACACATGATAGCTCTGCTAGAAATAATCTTAAAAAACAACACATTTGAATTCAACGATGAATTCTACTGGTAAATATGAGGATGCTCGATGGGGTCCCCGTCTTCTCCAGAAATAGCAGATATTGCATTTCACGAGACAGAAATGAGAATAATACAGAAACACAAACAACAATATCGACCTGGCTGAGGTTCAGGGACGATGTTTTTCTGATTTTCATCGGAACACAACACGAACTCAATGAATTCATATCAAACATCAACAAAATACATCCTACTTTCAAATTTTTGTTTGAAAGCTCCTCTCAAGAAATCACATATTTAGACCTGACTATCTACAAAGGTCTTCGATACAACAAAGAGAATATTCTCGACATCAAGAAACAAACAAAGCCAACAGATACATTCCAATTCTTACAAAGAAACTCATGCCATCCGGCAGCAACATTCAAAGGTCTGATGAAAGGTGAAACATTATGATACATCAGAACATCTGATTTTACACAGAAAGTCACAAAATTCAGTGAAAATTACAAGACCGACAAAACAAAACAAAAATGAAATAGAACGTATTATCAGAGAGACAGATCATAAAAGCAGAAAAAGACTGCTTGAACAACAAAAAGAAAGAAATAACGCCACCAACAATACAATAGTCTTTATAACAAAATATAGCCCGTACATAGAAACGACAAAAATCAAGCAAGCCCTGACAGAAAACTGGAGTGAACTTGAAAAGACGAAACACTAAAAAAACTGTTCCAAAACCCACCAATAATCGCATATAGAAGGGACAGAAATATAGGCGACACACCTTTCAGTGCCAGACTTCACAAAAACTACAATAGCTCAAACTCAGGTTCACACGAACCTACACAAACACAACGAGATCAAACAGTAGACATTTTAGCTTCCCTACTTGAACAACAAATCTAAGTGGAACAACATATTACCAAATAAAAACAATCAACCGTTCAACACGTCTCACCAATCAAAATTGAATTTTAAGCGACTGATGAAGAAAACTCTGTTTTCGAAACGTAGCGCCAAAGGATCGTACTGTCACTGCAATCTCTCCGCTCCAGTGCGGATCAACACAAGACACGTAGATTACGGGAACGTCTCGCCATGGCTAAGCAACATTTTACATAAAACAGCCAAACATGATATACACTTATATTGTACACAATATCATACACAAAACGCAAACAACCCGAATATGAACGATGTGTGGAGTTGTTTCCCTTTACTACCAATACTATTTAATTCCTGTGTGATCTGTACACCTTCCAGGAGACTTTAAACCCCATCTCCTTTGGCTCGGCTCTCCCGCACTGGCACACACCTGTCAATTCAGGCGCGGCTGTTTATCTACAATTTGGTGTAAAATAAACAGCATTTGGGAAACTGGTAATTTTACAATTCCAGCTAGTATTGAACCCCATTTTGAGTTTCACAACTGTGGTGACAACCAGTGTACCCTGGTAACACAATATCACAACACTAGATATAACTAGACTTCAAACCAGGTTAACTGTGTTTGATATGAATAAACCGCCCACTTTTTATAGGACGAATGTTCTAATAAATGCGTAAGTTCAGCCTGTGGCTTTTAATGTGAAATAGGGAATAGGTTATTGGCAAATTAACAACCAAAAACAAAATTGATACGTATTCAGTATTAGTTATACTGAGATTGCCTTCAATTTTATTTATATATTTCACACCATATAAGTTAGCATCTTGCAAAATTAGACAAGTACTGATTGGAAGGTGAAGTGTGTGTGTACCATTGTTTTACCCTGAAATTCAGACTTGTGTGCCTGTTTTATTAATAACTACAATTGGAAATGCCCTAAAAATGTTGGAAATTAGAAGAGAATGTACAATTTAAAAGAACATAAAAAAATTGTCCGAATCGGACTGATATCGCGCAATATGTATTCATAAGTGTTGATTCCATAATACCGGGCGGCCATTTTGGATTTATGCAAATTAGGCATTGTTCCCTTGATTGTGTATTTATTTATTTATTTATTTATTTATTTACTCATTTTTCTATTTATTTATTTATTTATTTATTTATTTACTTATTTATTTATTCAACATTACAGACATTTGCACCTTATAAAATCATGAAACAAGTATTGATTAGAAGAATAAGTGTTTGAGAATACCATTGTTTTTAGACTTATGTTCCTGTTTTGTAAATAAAAACAATGGAATTATCGTAAACATGTCTAAAATATGATTAAAATGTACAAGGTACATGGAAATAAAAAAAAATATTAAAATCTGACCAATATTGGGCAGTAAGTGGCCAAAAGCATTGAATCTATAATACTTTGGCGGCCATTTTGGATTTATGCAAATTAGGCAGTTTTCCACTCCTTATATTTTGGAAGACTTTTGATATGTTTTTCTATGGGTTTTTTGAGTTGAGTAGTTAAAAGATAAATTCTGTAACAGTTGCAATTTGAGGTGGGTCATTTCATATTTTGACTGGACTATTACTTAGCTGTTATATTTATGTTGCGGATGGATATTTGTACAGGTACTGGTAAAAAGAGCGTCCGGCCGGATTTCAAGTCAAACCAGCATAAACTATAATTATATCTACTTTATCTATCCTCCTAGTCATCAAATTATATACATTTTAAAGACGAAAAGCATAGATGATTAAACAAAATCAGACGAAATGAACAGGAACGAACAAAAAACCCGTTGAACTGGAAACTTATGACAATAAAGTAATGTTGGAGTGGTTCAGGAACTTGAAAAAGTTCTCCCCGACAGTGTCGCAATATTTCTGCAAAACGTTCAATGCACCTTTGATTATCGTTTTCGTCCGTTTCGAGTCCTTGTTGTAATCCAGAAATTGACTTCTTCAGAAAGTGGGAAATTTCTGGACTATCGTTTCACTCGGCCGCAGACGACATCTTTGTTTACATTCCAGTTCACGCATGCACATATGTAGTTTTTGAAGTCATTATTTTTCGGAACTGATACCTGGCAGGTAACAGTTCCGACAAGTGATGCCTCATGAGGTGGTTTAAGTGGATGAGCACAAAAAGAACGCATCCCCCGTGACTATCAATGACCAATTAGAACATACTGCGTATGAAGTGTGCTCTAATTAATATCTGACGATCAATCACAGGTGTACTGGAACAGCAATTGGAAACTAGAGAAAATTACCAGGAAAAAATGCGTGTATGTAGCGTCAAACCAATTCATGGAAAATTGAAAATTGAAATCACCTTTAAAATGCTATTTTGATTTTAATGAAATAACAACCAATTTTTAATATTCCTTTTTTCAGACAAAATTTTTATTTTACCGATTTTTTGGCACGGTTTTCGCGGCTAATCAATTTTCAAAAATATTAAAATACATTTTAGCACAAAAGCGTTATTTAAATGATGGAAATAGAATTTTATTTTTCATATTCATCTTAATTGAAAATACCAATTGACAGACCAATTTCAATAAAGCTTCTATTATTTGGTTATTAATGAAACATAACTCTGGGTAACTTCCCCACACAAGAACGAGAAAGTTTCGTGTTCGACGTGCCTCTAGCTCTGCCCTGTAGTGTTCTACTACGACATCAAGAATGACGAGAACAGGAACCAGTTCAAGAAAGATCTGCGAAATCGTATAATGGAGGACGGCAGGGTCAGCATGTCATCCGTGACGATCAAGAGGAAATTCTGCCTGAGAATTTGTGTGCTGAATTTTAGAATTGATCAGTGGTCATGTTTTTTGTTTCATCGAAAAGTGGTCGCATTTATTTGCTAGAAAATGTTTTAGCGTTTGATTTCATTAAATCTTCATATGCACCCCAATGCATTCAAGGGATGCTGCTATGTTCGCAGAAAAGTGACAGGAATGTTATGGCCCACCCTGTAATCGAAACTGAACGCCCCCTCCTTTTAGGAGCGGATCATTTCTCTTCTGTCTGACTGTGCTAGATGATGGTCAGGTTGATCGAGGATATCGATTCGAGCGTGAATGTGAACTTCTTCCTCCCTTTTTCATTGGAATGCCAATTGAAGAGAGGGTGATAAAAACAAGGTTTGTCCATTTCTATTTCTAAAAACAAGATTTCACCCAAAGCAAGGAGGTCAAAGCTGCTTCTGTTGGTCATGTAAGGAAGGTAATAGCTCGCTGGCTCGTCTGTATTCATGCAATGGTGCGATATGTAAGTAAGTCACAGGTTTTCAGAGATCTATTGTTCACGTCCGTATATCTACACGCGTCGACACCAAAGGTTCGTCATCAGGGAGGGAACATCAATTTTATCAAGGCCAGTGGTCTTGTCTTGCGGAAAGCAGCCTTCCTCACCTTAATTAGAATTAACTAGCTGAAAATCTTTTTCACTTCAATTGTTTACTTGTCCATGTAAATTTGTACATTGGTCATCATAAATCGTAAAGTTCAGTAATGCATGGGTTCAAGACGACTTCGAATGGTTTGAAGTTCTTGCTAGATAAATTTTGCTTATGAGGGACTGGACAGAAATTACAGAGAGAGGGGAGGGCCGGTTTGAAAATGATGCTAAGCGAAAACTAGTGACCCTTTAAAATGTTTACGAGAAAATCAGTGACCCTCCCCAATTTTCATGAGCAAAAGTCAGTGACCCCCACCCTGCATGTCACAGTCAATATCAAGTATATCTCAATAATGTCTCATTTGACTTTTGAACTTCAAGCGAATACTTTTTAACCTTACAAATAATCACTTTTATACAAGGTTTCAAGTAATTTTATGAAAGAGATCACATCTTACTATAAACTATTCCATCAACTCAACTACTAGCAGTACAATTGGCTTTACAAAATAAATAACAGACAGCAGCTGTAATGTTTACTTTCATTTACAGTTTGGCCTTTAATTGTACATTGAGCACTATTATTGTTTGTAAAGAAAATTATTCAAAAAGTCACCATCGAACAACATTTACCTATAAATGCCCAGATATACCAAGGTTTGACGTGGGAACATGTTTAATAGTTAACCCCTAGACTACCATGAGAAATGAACTGATAGTATCATATCTGTTGTTCACATCTGCACTTTCAAACACGCTATTCTGGGTCAAGTACCTTTGTATCAATTGTCAAACATATATAAAAGCACAGATTTAGTTCGTTTTTATTGTAAAACTAAATTATTATAGTTTTCAGTTGGAAACTCTCCATGGTAGAGATGTCTTTCTTCTTTAAGTCAAAGATTTCTAAACCGAATAACGCCCTTGGAGAAACTTAAACTTTCCAGATGTTGTTGGAGATGATTGGGTTTACACCATTTTTACCATGAAGCCCAGCGCCAAACAACTGATACAGCGTTCTTCTTGCAGTTTGCAGATTTTCTGCTAAATCAAATTTACCATTTGTTTTTCTCGTAATACCTAAATGTGTTGTGTAGTCGCCTAGAGGAATGACGTCATTGTTATTTTGTAAATGATGGAAAAACCATCTTATGAATCACTGTTTCGTCAGATACATATACTTTTACTTGACTTCCTGGATCATGGCGCTTGTCTTATGAATGTTAGTGGAGAGTAGATGATGACATATTGTTTGAAACGTATATGCAACGATGAATGACGTCATGGGTTTCGCGCTAGTTCTCACGTGATTTTATCATTATTTCTTGGGCGCGTGATTTTGCGGGTTTTTTTCTTTTTTCACTTTTGCGTCTACAAAGCTCTAAAAACTCTAGGGTCGGCGGGTAATAAATAGGGTAGGTCGGGTTATCGGAACAGCACAATTATTTTTGTTTGTTTTTAGTGATTTATTTCTCTTCTATCTGACAGACTGTGCTATTCACACGCGATTGTGCAGTACCTTAGTCCAAGCTTGGCGGTTCTCGAAGCTTGCGTAAAGGTTTTTCAATGCTCATCGGCAAAGCTTGTCGTGGTTAAAGATTAATCCAATCTTTTTTGCAAATTTTGAGATAAGGTTTGTGCCCAAAGCCTGGAGCAGGATTATTGCCGAATCTTAAATCAAGCGTACCTTGGATTCAGCTTGAGTGAAGCTTGGCATTTTAACCTTGACCTAGAACTCTGTAGGCCATTCCACTTCACTGGGTGGTTGTGGTACAATTTCAGATTAAGCAATTTAATTATTAAGATGTCAATACGGGTTTTCATAATTTGAAGGATCTTTATATTAATATAAAGTACCGCATTAAATGTGAAACATAGGATGGAGTATGTAAAGTAAGTAATTTTTCGTACTTTGAAAATACTCACAGCCCTTCATGAACGTTACGAATCCTACCAAAAATCAGGTCAAAATCGACCTTGCGCAACGCACGGAGAAAAATAAATTTAATAAGTTGTCCTGGGAAGTCAATAAATTGTCCTGGGCATTCAATATAATTGTCCTGGGCATTCATTGTTATCATAGGCAATAGATATGTTGTCCTGGGAATTCAATATATTGTCCTAGGCATTCAATACATTGTCCTGGGCATTCAATATATTGTCCTACACATTCAATATGTTGTCCTGAGCATTCAATATATTGTCCTAGACATTCAATATATTGTCCTGGGCATTCAATATATTGTCCTGGGCACTCAATATATTGCCCTGGACACACAATATATTGCCCTGGGCATTCAATATATTGTCCTAGACATTGAATATGCTGTCCTGGGCATTCAATATATATTGTCCTAGGCATTTTACATGTTGTCCTGGGCATTTGATATGCTGTCCTTGGAATTCAATATATTGTCCTTGGCATTCAATATATTGTCCTGGACATTCAATATATTGTCCTAGACATTCAATATGTTGTCCTGGGCATTCGATATGTTGTCCCAGTCATTTTACATGTTGTTCTGGGCATTTGATATGTTGTCCTGGGAACTCAATATATTGTCCTAGGTATTCAATATGTTGTCTTCGGCATTCAATATATTGTCCTGGGCATTCAATATATTGTCCTAGGTATTCAATATGTTGTCGTGGACATTCAATATGTTGTCCTGGGCATTCAATATATTGTCCTAGGCATTAAATATGTTGTCGTGGACATTGAATATGTTGTCCTGGGCATTCAATATACTGTCCTTGGCATTAAATATGTTGTCGTGGGCATTCAATATGTTTTCCTGGGCATTCAATACATTGGCCTAGGCATTTTACATGTTGTCTTGGGCATGATATGTTGTCATGGGCATTCAATATATTGTCCTAGGCATTTTACATGATGTCCTGGGCATTTGATATGTTGTCCTGGGAATTCAATATATTGTCCTTGGCATTCAATATATTGTCCTTGGCATTAAATATGTTGTCCTGGGCATTCAATATATTGTTCTAGGCATTTTACATGTTGCCCTAGGCATTTGATAAGTTATCCTGGGCATTTAATATATTGTCCTAGGCATTTTACATGTTGTCCTGGGAATTCAATATATTGTGCTGTGCATTCAATATGTTGTCCTAGTCATGTAATATGTTGTCCTGTGCTTTCAATATATTGTCCTAGGCATTTAAGTACTGTGGTTATGACCCTTGACCCGAGCGCGTTCGATATACGTCACTTAAAGCACTGCTGCGATATCACAGCTATATATGAGTAAATCATTTCAAAGGTAAGTACATCGTCTGCTCGTATAATTTTGTCACTGGCTTGCCTGAATATGACTGAACTTATTTAAACGATCTACATGAAAGTTTGTCTTTCTTGGGAGTATCTTTACTAGTGATATGCCTTGTGTCAAAAACTTACACGGAACAGGACCAAGAACTTTCTCAGTCACTGCGAATCGTAGAGTGTGGTGTGTGCACCTTCTCTGTCCTCAATTTTCAGGTTTTTGTGGCTCATTTATGGCTATACTCGATATAATTCAGTACACGGTATTAAACCGTGTCAACGAGAAATTTGTCGTATAGCGCTAGCGATTAATTCATACAAGTCATGATGTAGTCGACCATGCCGCACTTGTAACCTCAATAAATTTAATAATCTCCATAAATGTAACATCAACCATAATTGTAATAAAATGCACCCACAAATGTAATATCACCCATAAATGTAACAAAAATCAACCATAAATGTAATAAAAACACCAACCACAATTATAATAAATGGTAACCATAAATGTAATAAAAAAATCACCCATAATTGTAATAAATCTATTTTGTCGTTGCAATCGAGGAATTAGCCCTTAAATATTGATCTATGTAATAAGAAAAGCAACTCCACACATTATTCATATCTTAATTGTTTGCGTTTAGTGTGTTTTGTATATTTGAAAGTGTATTTTACGTTTCCCTGTTTTGTGTACAGAACTGATTGGCCATCATGGCGAGACGCAGCTGTAATCTGAACGTCAGTGCAGTCTCTACTCCAGAGTGGAGGAGACTGTATAACACAAAGATCCTTTAACGCCGTTTTTTTTCGAAAATTGCCGTTCTTTTTTAATCAGTCGCTTCAAATTCGTCTTAAGTGGATAAATTGTGTGGAATAATCGATAGATTGTCTGTATTCCTATGTTGTCCCACTTGAAGTTTGTTCCTTCACTGCATGGGGATGCTACGATGTCTAATTTTGTTCTACTGTGTTCAAGGTAGTGTTCGTATTGTTTTACTAGATTATTGTTATAGTTAATCTTTATTTAAACTCGATAACTCCATAGGTGAAACACCAGTCCTCTTTTCATGGAGGTCGAATAAACAAAAGAAAATCATATTACAGCAACAACTTGAAAACACAAAAAACACAGAAGTACAAATATCAAAAAAACTACGAAGAAGCATCAGACAAGTAAATAGAATACAAAAGTTGTTGCAAGATTTCTTAAAACTTATCAGTGACTCGAAGTCCCTGATTGATTTGGGGAGATTGTTATATTCATCCACACCCGCAACAGACAAGGTGTTTTGATAAAGAAGTGTACGTGCTTTGGGAACTTTAAGGGGGTTCTGATTGGAAGAACGAAGTGATCTGGAAGGGATATAATTATTGAACATACTAGTTATATAGTCAGGGGTTAGATTGTGAGTTGCTCTGAAAATTTGGGCCATACGGTTACAACGGAGTTTCAAGTTAATCGGCAGCCAATGAAGCTGAGTATACATTTGATAAGTGGAAAGAGACGGAACAGTGTCAAGAATAAGTATCATTGCACGTCTCTGTTGACGCTCCAATGCATAGATATTGCAATTGGAAGTAAGCTCCAAACATTAGAACAGTAATTGATTGAAATATAGATATATGTTCTCGTCAACATGTTTTTTTATGTCGTAAGTTTCTGTTATAAGGTTTTATATTTCTCTGTTATTTGGTCTGAGTCATCTGTCATAAACTTGTGTGGTATCACTGGTTGACGAGTTATTTTGACGCTTCCTTATTATGTAATTATCAGTGTGTACAACTGCTGTTCCACTTCCATTATTTAACGGTTTGATCAGTACCTCACCGTTTTCTGATAGCGTTTCTCAAAGTATTCTATTCTGTGTTTCGGAAAGGAAACCTAGTTTCAGGAAAGTATGCATTAACATTACACCAGTCTTATTAAAGTTATTATTTACTCAGGGCATTGATAAACAAATGATCACATACGCAAGTTCAAGTTTATTACATTTATGATTGAGTTTTATTACATTTATGATTAATTTGTTTATTACATTTGTGGTTGCGGGTTGTTACATTAATGGTTGACTGTTTTATTACATTTGTGGTTGATTTTATTACAATTGTAGTTGATATTACATTTGTGGAGATTATTACATTTATGGAGGTTACAGCACTCTTAAGTAGCGCACAGATAGCATGAAATTAAAAGCACCGGCCGTACTGGACCATGAACGATAAAAAAGTGTCTGTTTCGCGATGTCGGTCTCAACGCAAACAGATTCTGAACGCGTTCGTGTGTTTATTTTATCCAAAGCCTGATTACCGGTCTATATTTTTCAGTAAATGTGATCATAACTTTCAAACCAATAATTTGCCAAGACTCGGCAGCAAAATAGGCTCCCTAAACTGAGCAAAAATAACCCTTTGGGTCAAAAGCTGGGTCAACGGATCCCTAAGCTAGTAGAAACGAGGATGACATCATCCGTAAAGTTCGGGCATAGGTTACTGCACAAGCCTGGAACAAGAATTGAAAGTGTAAGCTTGTGTAAAGGTTAGTTGTCCAAAGGTTAAACAAATGAATGCAAGGATAAGGGACCGTTCAGTTTTTACGCCGGCGGGGGCGGCAAAATCCAGGGGGGTATCCTAATTTTGGAACCCGCGAAGGGGGGGGGGTCATCGCTTTTTCACTGGTAGGAAAGGTTGGGTCACCACATTTTCAAAAACATATTACCTACAATAATGTTCACTTTGTGCCATGGCAATGATCGACCCTCTTTACCGGCGGGCCGCCTTTGGCGGCCCACTACAATAAATATACTTTATGTATTACCCATGACCCTCTTCACGGGCAGACGCCTTTGGCAGCCCACTCCAATTAGGTTTACTTCGTGCAACGGCCATGATCGACCCTCTTTACCGGCGGGCCACCTTCGGCGGCCCACTACAATAAATTTACTTTATGTAATAGCACATGACCCTCTTAATGGGCGGACGCCTTTGGTGGCCCACTCCAATTAGGTTTACTTTATGCAATGGCCATGATCGACCCTCTTTACCGGCGGGCACTGGCATCTCTGCTACACGAATAAAGTGCGCCGTGTACCGGAGGTCAAATCCAAACCGTGTGGGTAAATTTGACATATGGGTTTTGTTATTTTTCAGCAGGGGGGGCATCAATTTTTTCCGTCTGACAAAGGGGGGGGGTCATCTTTTTTTCACAAAAAATGCAGGGGGGTCTATATTTTTTTGAACACCGGCGACAAGATTTTGCCGCCCCCCCCCCCTCCCCAGCCCGTAAAAACTCAACGGTCCCTAAGCTACAGCGAATCTTGGGCGTACCAGTCTTATATTAAGGTCGGCACGCTCACCATTGTACTGAGCTTCGGCGCCAAACTTCATATAACCTTTGACTAAGCTTTGATCAAGATACTGCACAATCGCGTCTTTAGTTAGGTGACGCCAGGGAGATCGAGGATATCGATTCGAGCGTGAATGTGAACTTCTTCCTCCCTTATTCATTGCTATGCCAATTGGAGAAAGGGTGATAAAACAAGGTTGGTCCATTTCTATCGTTGAAAACAACATTTCAACCAAAGTATGGAGTTGAAGGTTGCTTATGTTGGTCAAGCCAAGAAGGCAACAGCTCGCTGGCACGTGTGTGTTCACGCAAATTGTGTATTGATGAACTATGAAATATATAAGTTAGCCGTTGAAACGCAGCTATCTGTGGCGGGGTGCGTCCATGCGGGTCATCGAAAGGTTAACCACCACGGGTTGACCTTTTGATAGACGCACGCTACAGATTTTTTGAGATCTATTGTTCACGTCCGCATATCGACAAGCGTTGACACAATTTTGACAAAATCCGTTGTTTTGTCTTATAAAAAGCAGCCTACCCCTTTCATCCTACAGCAGCAAAGCTATTCACCCCGGTTTTTGCATTTCTTTAAGACAATGGATACGCTAGAGAAAAAGCTTGAAGAATTAGAAGAGATATCGATGACATTGGAGCCAGATTCAGAGGAGCGCATGAGGCTGACACAATGTGTGAATGCCAAAGCTGAAAAGTTCTTGAAGGGACTGGCCGAGTCGGAATCAAAGAAGGTGGTCGTCAAAGCAAAGGACAAATCGTCCTCAGTTGTTCTGAACACACCCTTCAGCGATGATGGCACAGACATTGGTAAGTTATCTATCAATTTTCATGTTAGGATATGTACGAACCAGTTGGGTATTTTACACTAGCTGGTGTGCCGAGTAAATGCTGCAAATAATGATCGCAAAATATAGTATCACTTATCATCATAACAGTATGCGACAGGTCGTTATGACCTATATGTAAAATGAGGGAATCAAAACTTATGACGACGACGACGTTGATGATGATCGTGACGATGGAGGTGGTGGTGGTCTTTTTTTATGGTAATAACGATGTTAATTCTTATACAGTCCTTCGGGTAATGTGCTACTTGTAGTACTCACTAGGGATGAAAAAATATAGCCTCTTGTACATATAGCCTCTTGTACAAAAGGAAATGAAATACAAAATCTGAAAAATCCGCAAACAAATCCCTATTTCAAAAGAGGCAAAAGTATGATGGCAACGAAGATGTATGACTCTCGACTTGTCACTGATATTTCCCTCGTTACGCAATATATTCTGAATGCTGGGGGTGTAATTTGAACAGCGCCCTCAGAAAAATAGCCTCGTTTTCATTTCAAAACAAGGTCGCAGTAGTACGCAGGGGTCACACAAGCATGGGTCGCCTAAACATGCCTATATTCACGCTATACCGCGGACCTGAGTGAATGTTATAGGTAATATGTGTTTTTAGGAATTTGTTTCTGATATAAACAGTTTGTCATGTAAAAATAAACCTACCTTCAAAAGATTGTCGATGTGTATACTGAGTAGTTTCTGTTGCATAACACGATTTGGGTCTGTCTATGAAGGAGAAACGGGGCTAGTAAATGGTCTTCCGGGTCTTGAACACCGATCAAATTTCAGCAGTGTCTTTTTCAGTAACAATTGATTGTGTATACCAATTTTTAACTTCACAGAACTATTTTACTGGAAATGGTACACTTTTCAATAGACCCTTGGCGAAACTTCGTCTAAAAATTTCACCTATGAATGCCGTTTTCTAGTACTTGTTACAGTGGGCATTATACATTCACCACAGATTAGATGGCCTCTACAAACGAGAATAATTTTATGTTAACTACAACTACAATTCTTTAGTATATTTTTTTCTCAGAATTTTAGAATTTATAAATATTGTTTTATGTATCTTGAAGTCTGTTTCTATATATAGGAAAATGAGAGCAACTTTACACATCGTTTTCTACCTTTGATAGTGATGCGGTATATTGATTCGATCAATGTGGTTTAATGATATGGAGAAACATGGCGAGACACCGGTGAATCGATAGTGCTTTGACCCTGGTCATGTGATCTGGGTCCCCGGGAAAGAACCGGTTATGTGTTGGAGCTATTTATCCCACATGTTAATTTGATAGTAGCGATTGTTCATCAACTAGAGATGCTAGTATGGATATGTTGTGGTCTGAACTTTGAGTGGTTTGTTGGTCAGACCGTTCGTGTTTATTTTATCCTCGTGCTTGATTTGTGCCTGAACGAGGATGTCTCTTAAGTTTTTATTCCTTTTGTATGCTATGATAGGTTTTTCTGGAAAAACTTTGACCAGTGTTTGATCGGCTTCTATTATTTTCCAATTTTTTGTTAGACATTGTTTGATTTGCCTGGTTTGATGAATGGACTGAAGGTCGTTGTGTAAACCAGTTTTGTTCTTATGTCATATTCCTCTTATCTTTATCGGTGAGGTATCGTCGATGGTTGGTGAGATTAACATCTTTCTTTATACGAGATATATCTTTTTTTTCTATAATCTTGTTGTTGAAGTTTGCGTGTGAGAAAGTTGACCTTTTCAATGAAGTCCATGTCGTTGTTGCATGTGCAAGCATATCGGAGAAGTTCACCTTTAATGAAGCCTTTGAAAGTGCCGCTCGGGTGACACGAATTTCTCAATAAATATTGGAACGTGTCGGTTGGTTTTGTGTTGGTTAAATTAAAAAGAAAATTAATAAGTTCTGAATTCAATATACTGCAAAGACAACAGCTTTATTCTAAATAAACCTGAAGTTTGATCAATACTTAAGCCTCAGAGACTTGACTGCAACAAACTGAGACAAATCAGACACGAAAATTACGTCAAAAAAGTTAAAAGTGAACAACCATGAGGTCACATGCACAAGTTTTTCTATGGGAAGCCCCGGCTGGAAGCTTCGAAGCCATCCTCGGACTGTGATGACCCTGAAGAAAAAAGAGGAAAATAATTAAAAACAACTGTGACACGAATTTTACGTATTACAACCTAAAAGTGTCACTTGATGATAGTTTCCCCCAAAAAAGTAACATTTGACCTAAAATACGCACATTTTGGGGATTTATTTCACTATGAGCGTATGCAGTACACAGTGTACGTGTAAACGTACAGTACACTAATGTTGATTTGGCGCCATATTGGATTTTAGCGGCAAAACACAGCGGCGAACTTTGCCGCCCAACATCAAATTCCTGGCATGAACAGACAAAATTCTGCGGTAAAAAGCTAATTTATAGTATAATTCCACGAACTATGCTTGATTTTGGGCCTTAATTTCATGCTACCGTAGTTGGTACAGCAACACAAGTCCGCGCTCGACATATAACATCGTACTATGAAAAATCGCTGAAATCGCAAAATTCACTTTAATTTTTCAAACAGAGCCCCGAAAAGTCACTTACCTTCTCAGAAAATCCAATTGAAGAGATGAAGTTGGTCTCCAATGATAATTATCGGCGAAAAAATGAGGATTTGGGAGCGACTGAAAAACTGTGTTAGCCAGCCAACGGTCACAGTGTAGACCGAGTTGCTGAGTGCCGTTCGAAAGGAAATGGCATTTGCATATGCAAATTGCACCCCTAGCGTTCAGACTGAATATATTCTATTTAATTCGCGTGTGAAGTTCGTGAGTATTTTGTTTTTCAGAAGAACTAATGGATCTATACGAGGACAATGTTCAATACAGCGGGATTTGTCAAGCTCACGCTATGTCCATGTCCTTGGTACACGGGGGCGGGCTGTATGTCTCTGCGTTAGGAAGATACTACACCTCTGTGCTTGATCAGTGTACAGGTGAGATGGTGAAAAAGCGATTCCTTATTCTGAGAAAATCAGTTTTGTTTTTGTGACATTAATAAAAGGTTGTCTGTAAGGTAGAAAGCACCTAGTGGAAATATCAAACTGTTAACGCCTTATAGTACTTTTCTTACTAGATTGGGTTTTAAACATGGCACAAATCCTAACTTTAGTTTCCGCCATCTTGTTATTTGTGAAATTGAATTTTCTCGGTTGGAATGTCGTCATTTTGAGTTTCAAGTACAAGCAACGCTTATAATTATGAACTTGTTGAAGTCTCCAATCAAGAAAAAGTAGGCATGGCGACCTTCGTTGTTTTGTGCTTCTACCAAAGTCCCTGTAAATGCCGAGTCTTCACTTTGTAGCTTTAATTTTCTGAGTCATCTCTACTCCCAGACGGCTTTCTGATATTATGTATACATTCCAACAATCAAGACAAGAATCGTTAAATGTTGTTTTAATTTCTACCGACTCCACTGTTCTTAGTGATAACAAAACCTGCAAAACGGATCTTCACTCAATGCCATACAAATAGCAATGAATGTTTCTCTGTCTTTGTAATACAGGCGCACTCTTCAACGCCCCAGAGGGCGCCCGCTTGGAGAAATCGCTGATATCTTGGGCAGCTTCACTGATCGGCTACCAAGAGGAGCATGCGGGGACATTGACCTCGGGCGGTACGTCTTCAATTATTATCGCCATAGCAACTGCACGAGACAGCATGAAGTTGAAAGCCAGAGACTTTGAAAGGCAAGGTGATGTCCATTTGTTTAATTAGGGCGGGAATTGAGGATTTTTGCATGGAGAAGATATCGCATCCAAATCTGAAGAGGTATTAAAGTGTAGGCATAGTTGAAATACTGGTCAAAAAGAGTACTGTTGATCAACCCCCTGAAAACATAAAACGAATAATATGGAGGCCTGAAGATGATGCTAATATTGCCATTTTTTTGCAGAAAGTTCACAGTTAACTTTGTGAACAGCAAGCTAGGTTGTCGGCACTTTAAATAGCTTTCCCTAAATGCATCTGTTGCATTGTATAATTATGTTGCTAAAAGTATTAGAGTCCTGTATCTATTTGTTGGTGTTGAAATGAGTACTTCACCGACAGGGTTTACATGAATGTTAGTTTTCCAACAATAAGACTGGAGAAAAAATACAGATGTCGTGATACACGTTCAGGGACATGACTTTTTTGAATTGTACCCGGGAGTGGTTTACGTGTACACATAGAATATATTGGTATATACTGGTATATCATTGTCTATCCGATAAAGGAATTATGCGACAGGGAAGATAGTGTGTATCGCAAAATTTTTAGTCTAGTCAACTGGTTGAAGTTTCACTTTTCTCAAATCAGATGCGTGGTGTACATGACGGAGTTGTGCCACTTTTCCTTTGCAAAAGCCATGCGACTGCTGAGCATGCATGACGTCATAGTAAGAGATGTGCCCATGAATGACAACATGGAAATGGACGCTTCCAAACTTAGGGATTTAATTGAGAAAGACAAAGAGGTGGGTATGAAATGGGCTTACGAAGTCACCCCTCTGGTCAATTTATGGTGAACAATGATCTGTTATTTCTGTGTTAAATTTAAAACTCATGTCAGATGAAGGAACGGTCAAGTGTGCCAGTATGCAAATTTGCCAGCAATAATGAAAGTTGATTGGCCAATGGACTCCAAAGTCAGAATCCGAACTGCAAGTAAAACAAAACAAGACAATCATTTCCTATACCAATCAAACGCAGGTTTGTTTTGAGAATATCATACCCTGAAAGACAAATACAGTATTATAGGGACAAAGTCGCCATCGTTCAATATTATGTCGGTTATTTTTGTTTAATTTCAGCGACTATTCTGCTCACTAAAACATGCTAAATTGTCACTTGTCAACGCTCTACTTCCTCACAGCGGATAGATATAACGACGCTTGCTTTGATTACATAATTTATGGCGAAAACATGAAAAATGTGTTATCAGCATATTTCATTTTAGCGTATCTTCTCCTCTTCTTTTAACTTTTAACGTCCGCAGCGAGGTCTGCGGCCATTCCTGGTAGCTGCAAGTGCGGGTACAGCTATACATGGCTCCGTGGATCCGTTAGAGCGAATCGCCGATGTGGTGGAGCAACACAACCTATGGCTTCACATTGATGCAATATATGGGGGATTTTTTGTCTTGGTCGATGACGTCAAACATCTCTTTAAGGGCATGGAGAAAGCTGATTCAGTTTCCATGGCTGCACATAAAGGTGATGGGGATGATGATGATGATGGTGGTGGTACAAGATATCTGAATTTCTCTTACAGGTCTTTTTCTTGAGTGGTGATGGTGGTGCTGTGACGTTATAAACTTCAAGTTCAACTGTCGAAAATTCATACACCTTACCAGGATATGTCAACCAGACCGTCCCACATCAGTTCCTGTTAACCGTGATCATTTTTACAAGATATCTGAATTTCTCTTACAGGTCTTTTTCTTGAGTGGTGATAATGGTGGTGGTTGTAATTGTGGTGATTGAGGTGGTAGATTTCATGGTGATTGTAAATGTTCTAATTAATGAAATATTTAAAAATGAATTTAGGGGAGCACTGAAAGTCTCTGTTTCAGCAGTGTTCATCAATGACTTTTCAATGCTACAAAGTGTTGAGTGTGGGTTCTTCCATACACCCTAAAAAGGATTGATGGTTCTTTCTATTTAAAATTTTGTATTAGCCCAATTGATTTCACTTAGCTGACCCAATGTGTTGTTGTATTTCCAAATGTGTAATTACTGACCCAATGTATCGTTGTATTTCCAAATGTGTAATTACTGACCATATTATTTTCAGTAATCACCCAATTTTGCATTCACCGCTGGGTTAGTATCAGAGCAGAGCAGTATCGGTGTTTATTTTTACAAATATTGACTTACATGCGGTCATCAAATATCGTACCTTCTTCGAGTTAAAACACTGCTACGGAGTTTCGTTGGAAATCAACAACGGTATTTTTCATGATGCTTTGCCCTTTTACATCGAGTCTCCTCACAATGTCCAAATAACATGAAGTTGAACATCTGCGGTCATGCCCTAACGATGTTTTGAGTTGAGGACAAAACCGATTCGTTAAATGTTTCGGATAAGGGTTTAATAACCAGCACACATGCACAGTTCGCTTGGTACTGTGACGTTATAAACTTCAAGTTCAACTGTCGAAAATTCATACACCTTACCAGGATATGTCAACCAGACCGTCCCACATCAGTTCCTGTTGACCGTGATCATTTTTACAAGATATCTGAATTTCTCTTACAGGTCTTTTTCTTCCAAACGGCTGTGGCATGATATTGGTCAAAGATGGACTGAAACTCTTTCGCTCCAATGTGACACCATCAGAAACTGAAACAAACATCACATCCCTATCGAATACAGCGAAGAGTGAAGAGTTTTCACTCTTCCAAATATCCTTTGAATGTACAAGACCTGAAAGGTGATATATATATATATATATATATATATATATATATATATATATATATATATATATATACTTATATATATACTTCATGTACAAAGTCATTGTGTCTTTTACTTAAAGTTTCATTCACTTAGCCATCTCCAGACTCCTAGATGCAATAGATATAATACAGATAATGATTTACTTTAAGTAATTTGTGTTATTATTTCTAATGCTGTAGTTTTAGCACTAAGCACTGTAATTATCCACAAGGATATCTGTATACACACACACACACACACACACACACACACATATATATATATATATATATATATATATATATATATATATATATATATATATATATATATATATATATATATATATATATAACACTAACCTATAAAGTTCGGAAATCTTCACGGTGTAAAACAGTGTTCAATACCTGTATAGCATAGCAATTTACGGGAAAAATTGAAAGTAGAGGACTAGTAGAAAAAAGTAGAGAAAAGGACTTGTTTGCTATTCAGAGTTACCTGTTTTCTAGTTGTATGTAGATAGGTATATATATTGGTGACATTTGCTAAAAATTACTATCTATCTATCTATCTATCTATCTATCTATCTATCTATCTATCTATCTATCTATCTATCTATCTATCTATA
Source organism: Ptychodera flava (assembly GCF_041260155.1). NCBI lineage: Eukaryota > Metazoa > Hemichordata > Enteropneusta > Ptychoderidae > Ptychodera > Ptychodera flava. The sequence goes on from NC_091939.1 coordinate 25,429,495, forward strand.
TATATATATATATATATATATATATATATATATATATATATATATATATATGATATATATATATATATATATATATATTATATATATATCAGTGAATGGCTAACTTATCTTATCTTCGAATGTTTCAGTTGCTTTGCTTCTGTTGCTCCGCGCGTGGTTGTGCGTGTTTCTGACTCCGTTATCCGTGTTTCCACATGGTGTGCTGGATGGTTCTATTCTGAGAGGAGGGGCATGGTAGTTGGACAGTAGGTATCTGTTATCATGGCGACACTTCGAGATGAGCTCCGATCGCTTATTTAGCAGGTTAGGCTTCTCAGCATTGATGATGAACAGTTTCTCTTTCAGGCAAAGGTTACATCTCTTTGTTGCATTAGAGTAAGCTGCAGCATGGCAAAAAACAGACCAGCTGGTTGAGTGTTGCATATTTTTGTTCTTCGGATTCCATATGTGCTTGGAAAGTTCTGTACTGGTTTTGCGCTTTTCGTTGGTGAACGAGTGTAGGTGGTTGTAGAAGCGGGTTTTGAAAGGGTTTTCTGTGAGGCCGATGTAATTTTTGCTGCTACCGTCGTTTGTCGATACCTTGGCATTGTATATAATATTCTTAGTTTGGCATTCACCTCCAAGCGGGCATGTATTTCTGGCCCGACAGTGACACTCACCTTTATTAGGCTCAGCACGGTTTTCGCTGGAGATCTGCTTGTTGTGTGATTTTATTACATATGCCATGTTTCCCATACAGCTATAGCTGACCTTGACAGTGTTCTTGTTGAAGATTTTGTGGAGCTTGAATTCTTTGGGAAAGTGTTTCTCGATGAGGCGGAGAAATATTTTTCCGATGTTTGTCTCAACACTTTTGCTGAACGGTGGATTGAACCAGATGATGTTACGTTGTCGCTTCCTTCCTGCCTGGCCTTTAAATTCATTTTCCTTTGTGTATTTTATCTCTTCGTCGTAGCCACTGGCCTTTAGCGCGTTGTTGTAGATGGGTGCTACTTTTGTTGAAGATATGTTCATCGCCTGAGAGCGCCTATATACGCTTGCTGATCGCGGACGGTAGGTTTTTTGTGATCACAGGGGGATGGTTGGACTGTGTGTGAATATTATACTGGTAGGTCGTTCGGCTTTCTGTATGGAGAGTACTTTCCATCCGAGAGGTTCAATGTTAGATCCAAGTAGTTAAATACTTTTAAGTTCGTCTCGATAGTTATTTTCAGTCCAATAACGCGGAAAAGTGATGAAATGTCTTTCTTTATTCTCTCTGCCTTTTACCTGGAGATATTTTTGAAGACAGCGAGACCGTCGTCTCTGTATAGACCGATTTGGTTTTTGTCGTATTTTTGTGCAAGGATGTTTAGGATGTAGAGACCTACCAGGTCACATACTTCCGCTCCGTCATAACTCCCATTGTGACGTCGAACATAATCTTTATTGTCTCGTAGAAGCGATTTCTGGCGTTCATTACGACGTTGATATTCTCATCGGATATTACGGTGTATTGTTTCGCAAAACAAAGTGACTTGCGTAGAATTTCTTCTGTGATAGACGGGTATAGATTGTACAATGTCAAACACTATGAATCTGTAGCTACTTTTGTCTGGTATAGCCTTGAACCAGTTTATCTCTGATGTTGAATTTCTCCATAATTCTTTGTATAACATTTGCTAAAATATTAACTGAGACATGTTACAATATTTTTTGAAATAATGTTAGAAGGCACGTATGCACAGTAATAGATTCATAGCAAAATGGTAAAAGGGGTTCCGTATTATTAAAATGTCTGGATTTGACGATTAATTTGACTTTTTTGATAGAGTGACATAAATTAAACACCTTCTAGTGACTCGGGTCATATTGTAACAGGTTGAATATAAGATGAAACATCTTCACTTTGGAATATCCTCAGAGAAGCTCACTTTTATGATTGGCTCATCACATAGGATGCAACGATCTTCTATGCATTGCACGTAAAATTAGTCCACAATAACATCTCTATGCAGTAGTCTGCCATGTTATAGTGGAGCAACATTTCTTGTAAACGCCAGCAAAGCATTCAAGGTTATTTGTTTTACTACAGAGGGCTCCAGCTGTGGTTACCTCTGAAGGTGTTCGGTGTCAAAGCCTTTGCTGCCTGTTTGGAGGAGAAGATTTTCCTGGCTAAATATTTTCATCAGAAAATTATAGGTAAGAAAAAGTTCACGATGCTTGCAAACACCATAGGAGTGATTTGTAACAACATTTAACACCCATGTCATGTCATTATCACTTCAGTACAACTTTACTATGAGCAGGTATGGATTTTACTGTCAATTTTTTCTGTCTCATCTCCAGTGGCCGTGGTATTGCTAGTAACATGAAAATAAATAAATAAAGAAATAAAGAAATAAATGAATAAATAAGTAAATAAATAAATAAATAAATAAATAAATATCTATATATTTGTGTGTGCATCGAATTGCTCTTTGTGTTAGTGCTAATAGAATAATTTACAGAAAGTGCAAATTGATGGACAAATAAGCAAAAAACTTTTACATAAATATACACACGCTTATACATATGGTAATTTAATGCGGATGTGACTGAGTTTACACGCACACATACATACATACATACATACATACATACATACATACATACATACATACATACATACATACATACATACATACATACATACATACATACATACATACACTCAAAATGTGCAATATTAGTGCTAGTCCGTCGTTTACTTTCTCGTTATAGTACTGGAAGGGTTCATGGTAGACGTCGCCCCGGTCCTTTCCGTAGTGGTGTTCTACTATGACACCAAGAATGACAAGAACAGGAATCAGTTCAACGAGGATCTGCAGAATCGTATAACGGAGGACGGCAGAGTCAGCATGTCATCCGTGTCGATCAAGGGGAAATTCTGCCTGAGAATCTGTGTACTGAATTTTAGAACCCATAGGGAGCATATCGATCTAGCTATCAAGATTATTGAAGAAAATGCTACACATGTCAGAAAAAATTATGGTCTGTAAATTTGCCTGCCCTTTTCACTGAAAACGTAACACGAGTTTTGCAGCGAGCCTCCATACGGTCGGTTTTCTCAGTGTACTGACATTGGCGTTTTATTTTATTAAGTTACATGAATAGTGATAATGTTTTAACACTTCTCAATTTCAAAATTACATAAAATTTCACAAGATGTTAATTTGTTTACCTGAATTCTAGACATTTCTGCTTCGTATGATCATAAAACTAAATACAGCGTAGGCAAGTAAAGGGGCACCTGTAGGAATCCATATACATTATTGTTCAGTGATGATTCTCTTAGGAATCATATTCTTGTATTACGTCATTATTAGTATAGTGTCTCACTATAGATACTCAGATAGCACTACTTCTAAGATTTAAGCTTTGAGGCACCTTTTCCTATCGCTTTATTTTACCAACCAGAGATTCCATCTGCTAAGACAATATGTCTAATCCATCATGTGCTTTCTCGTGACTCCTAGACATCTTTCCCACCAAAAGTGCGTTATCAATTGGAAACCTCACTTTCCCTAATCAGAGATATTTCTATCCTCAACAGATATACTTCATGTCACAGGACTCTATGCACGGTCTCTCACCCAAGTTTTATGCTTCATTGTGTGTAACCACAGTCTATTATTAATCCAGTAATAAAATAGTCATCTATAGTATTAGGCGACTTCGTCTCCCGACTGCTTTCTCAGACCTGGTCATATTCAACAGATTCCAAATTTTAGAATGTCTTATTTCTGTTCTGTGGACCAAGTTTGAAAAGGTAAGCTTGCTGGATGATATCCCTCAAGCGTTGTTTTAACGTGTAGAATTGTGCTATATAGGATTGCAAATTCATATGATATAATCTTTGAAAATGATGATCGTTTTCAAGTCGTCTTTTAGATCCTTTGTCTTCTTAAATGTCTATATTTGATGTATTAGACGTCGAAAAGACGATTTTGATATTATCGACATACCAGTTGTAAGGATCATAGCAATTAGGTGGAAGAACATTGGAGAACCCTGTGATAAACGTGTTGTTTTACAAAGCTTTGCTATCCATGATAAACCACGTGAGTAATTCTCGTTACCTTAAATAGCATGTCTTGTGCTCAGGGTCCAAATTGAAATGCATAGTGGGTAACTGTAGACCTCTCACCATAGCAACATTTTAAGAAATTGATCTCATCAATACGTTTAACGCAAATGTAATCCTTTCATGGCAAAAACAGTTTGTTTGTGAAACTAGCTAAAACTAATGCATCTTTTTTATCTTTTTAGACATTTCTGGTATGAAATTGCTGTATAATCTTAAACCATTCTTTGACTTCTGTAATTATGTGTGTGTTTAGTTGTAGAAGTCCGCCATGTTGAAAATATGGTCGAGAGGTCTGAGACATTACGACTCACTGAGGCGGCAAAATCGTTATAACGGTACCGAGAAATGATCGACCGATTATTCGCCAAAATTTCTTCTTCATTGAATGTATGAGCGCAGATAATTGTTATACTTAGCTTTAGTAACGGTTAATATTATATGAGGGTCGCAGGCTCATTTTTACCCTTTTGCATATGTTAACGAAACTTGGCGTATTGAATCCATGGGACTTCAGAGATGCTTTTGTCACACTTGTATGGAAGACCGGTCGCGACATGTGACATCCGATTTTTTTAAATTATTCAAAAATATTCAAATTAAGTCCTTATCAATATCGAGCACCTATCAAACAATCAGCAGAAATTAACATTTACTTAATGCAAATCTGACGTTTGATCAAATACATATTTGTCACGACCACTTAATTACTTAATTTCATTACATGTGCAAATAAGCTCATTATTAGTATAAACCAGACCAATCTAAGGTTCAGCGTAATTGAGCCTAATTATGACCAATGTACATCTGTATTTACAGCAAAGTCAGTGCACTCATTTTAGATGTAAGGCTTTATTACAGAGCTTCAAAAAATATGTAAATGAGTCCACAATCAGTCTATGCAACACCTATACTAAACTTTCAGCATATCTCAAGTGTATGGAACACCGGTCACGACATGCGACATGCGAGTTTTTTAAACTGCGATCTGTGGTTAGGGTTAGTGTTAGGGTTAGGGGTAGGGTTACCTGCGTCTTTAAACTGTGATCTGCGACCTAACCCTAACCCTAACCCTAGCCCCTAACCCTACCCCTAACCCTACCCATACCCCTAACCCCTAACCCTTAGGCTAACACTAACCCTAACCGCAGATCGCAGTTTAAAAAACTCGCATGTCGCATGTCGTGACCGGTGTTCCATACACTTGAGATATGCTGAAAGTTTAGTATAGGTGTTGCATAGACATGATTGTGGACTCATTTACATACTTTGCGAAGCTCTGTAATAAAGCCTTACATCTAAAATGAGTGCACTGACTTTGCTGTAAATACAGATGTACATTGGTCATAATTAGGCTCAATTACGCTGAACCTTAGATTGGTCTGGTTTATACTAATAATGAGCTTATTTGCACATGTAATGAAATTAAGTAATTAAGTGGTCGTGACAAATATGTATTTGATCAAATGTCAGATTTGCATTAAGTAAATGTTAATTTCTGCTGATTGTTTGATAGGTGCTCGATATTGATAAGGACTTAATTTGAATATTTTTGAATGTTTTATACAAATTATCGTAATAAGATCATGCACCAAAGCTGACAGCACTAAATATTGAACATCCGAGGTACTTTCATGATAAAGTGTGATTATCAAATCGTCACTAATTATAAACTAATTATTGTAATTAACTAAGAGGACACATGACTTTATGCTATCTTTGAAACTACTCGGTAGTCGAGGACACATTTTGCAAACATCTGGTCATGGACATTATTGATTCAAACATTTTAGGCTCATTTATAATATTCCTGGTGCAATAGTGCTGATGAGGGGAACAAATATCAGGAAGGCCGCTTTTGTAGGTCATGCGAATAGTGTATTGAGATAACAGTGCATATCAAATAGTTAGGTCAACTATAGGTCATATCATGGTGATTCGATATAGTTAGGTCATGCACTTCGTGTATATCGTGCGATCGTGTCACTGAAAACTGCGTCGTCAGGTAAGGCAAGTCGTTTTGCAATGCAGAAATTAGCTTCGTTTGTCTAACAGTATTCACAAGCCCAAGGCTTCCTTTACCATATTTCTTAACTAGTCAATGTACCTGGTAGTCAGGTGAAATAGTCAGGTAAGGCGCTGTCACGTGTTCTCCATGACCTCGGCTGCTTTGACTTTATTGTCATTCTTTCATCCGGTTGATAATACTGGGTCACGATTTAAATTCAGTGTAATCTGTACTTGCATTCTGTCAAACTTCTTTTTGAATTTTTAGTTTGTAAGTCTCTCTAATCATCTGGAAGGCATTTTTTGTGTAGCATATCAAGGCCAACCCGACCTCGACCGGATGTTGATGGGTTTTCAGTGCGTAGCTACAGTTCAGGTTTGGTGAGACCAATCTCAAAACGGTTTTATTTTGAAAATAGGGAGGGTTACGCCAAGTTGCTTCCTTTAGAATGGCGACTGTGAGTGCATGCTTAAATTAGCTGTTTTGCTGACCTTTATTACCCAAGGCCAAGCACGACCTTCACTTTTCTCTCCAAATTACAAGGTCAATGTTATGTAAAATCTGTATATCAGCTTAAGAAACGTGTTTAGTGATAATTTTGTAAAATTGACTGAAGTTGCCAGTTAGCTGTAAAGCTATTAAAATTCCAAGTAACTTTATAAACAGGACTGAATAATATTTGCCCCACGCTGAGCTGTTTTACAATTCAACATTATCTTAGGGGGTATGCCTTTGTTCATGTGTCCATTTATTCAATGAGAAAGGCAACGGCTGATAAGCACTGCTCGGAGGAAGAAAGACGGTCTAGTCTTTTCTTGGTGTTTCAACTTTATCGCACTGGTTCACGGGCTATAAATTCTGCGCTTATGAAGTGGTCAATTTAACTTGTTCTCAAAAACTACTCGTCTGATAACTTTGCAATTTTGTATAAAAATCCCTAGGCATGTTATGAGACAAATCTTTTGCTCAAAGTTTTGGGGAAACCCTCAAATTTGTATTTTTGAGGCATTTTCTCAGTCTGTGATCTTAAATGACCTAAACCAACCCAGGATAAATTGTGAACGAATTGTGAAGGTTCATGTTTGGTATCAATTTGTTCTAAAAATTTGATCAAGAAAACAATTCTGAGGTAAATTTTTTGGTGTGGGACCAATTTTTGCAACTTTTCCGACAATAAAATTTGCATCAGGCATAATTTCAGATATCGTGATGTACCCACGTGCAATTTTATACTCCTGTTTTCATTCAACTTGATAGTGGTGATAACATTAATTAAATTTTCCAGCATGGGCCCGGCCAAGTGCAGGGATTAATTACGAATTAAAGGCACATTCGGGGTGGACTATTTGATATCCTGGGGGCGGTCTGGATGCATCGATGATTTTGAAAAAAAGTTCCCGGCAGACATTAATGAAAAAAAATTCGACTGCAGATGGTTTGACGTGAAAAACTTTGAAAGGTTGAAAAAATATATATCCCGCAGAGCATGTGGAAAGAATATAATGCATGAGAAAATCTTCCAGACCCCCTGCATATCAAATAGTCCACCCCTTAGCTGTATCTTTTCAAATTATTTTTAATATGATTTCAAAGCAAACGTAACTCGAGCCACATTTTAGGTAATTTCTGACACAGCGGACTATTTTCTGCCAATATTTGTAATATGAGCCACACTAAAAAGGTTATGTTGCCATAGGATAAGACCTTTGTACAAAATGTACTTGGTATCTGGTATTATACATGTATACTGTGTACCTCTTCCAGACCATTCATGTCTATAGCAGCTTCAGTGACAATTGTCGCTATTTTTTATTTTTTTTTCAAACCCAGCAAAATCTATCACAACCACAACATTTGATGAATCTATGGAGTCAAGGTCGTGTAATAGACGGCTGAGATTTGCTGTAACTTGCGTTCTGACAAACGGGTCGCGATCGGCCATACTTAAATGATTCATTTCCGGGTCACATCTTCAAAGCTCTGATAAAGGTCCCTAGCGTAATGGTCAGTCACCTTAAGAATCCGTGAGGGAATTTGACGGGTCTCTTTTTGAGTGACCGGATTATGATACATGTATATAGAAAAATTATCAATTCTGCTGGGGTGCCTAGCGGAATGAAGGCGAGTAATTAATTCAGTGAGTTGTAGCCCTGCGTACAGGTCTGTGTGTTCCCGGCGTTATACGGCCTCCTGTGCTGGAGGCCGTATAACGCCGGGAACAGGGGGCCGTATAACGCCGGGAACACCACAGGGGAAGAAATAAGTCCCCTGGGGTGGGAGGGAGAGTTTTTTTGTGCAACGGTTTACCTTATTGATTTTATTAATTTTGACTGTGATATTTCAAATAAAGTTCAACTCCACACCGTCTGACTGCTTTATACATTACCGACAAGTCCATATCTCCTCTCCAACTTGTGCATACACCACTATAATTGCTTCGAAAACATTGCCAACTTGCTAATCCGCTGTCCGTATCACCACTGTGGGAACACACAGACCTGTACGCAGGGCTAGGTGAGTTGGTTCAGCAATCGCTAACAACTTGAAGGATTCGGTCAGTGGGTTCAGAAATCGCTAACTAGTTGAAGGATTCAGCGAGTGGGTTCAGAAATCGGTATTAACCACTTGAATGTCAGTGAGTGGGTTCTATGGAAATCCGGTCACGACATGCGACATGCGACCTGCGACTTCAAAACTGTGACCTGCGCCCTTCGAGTTTGAAACATACGACCTGCGACTTCGGTATTTAGACCAAGGTGTAACCTGCGACTTCACAACAGCGACCTGCGTCCTGCGTGTTTGTCAAAGTGCGACACATTCTTGATTTGTTCGCACCATTGCTCTGAACACGAGCCCGAAAAACACGAGGGACACCATTGCACTGTATTAAAACAGCCGGTTTACCGCATTCTCGCGAACAAAGCATAATTTTCGCACCGCTGGCCTACGCAAAAATCGGCCAGCGAAAGAATTCAACCAGCGATAGAAGTGCACGAAGGTGTGACGGTAGAGAATTCCACAAACGAAGAGCACAAATTTATTTTCCTTCTTACGAAAGGCAAACTGATCTGAAATAATGCAATAGCAATAGGGTTTTAAACGTCTACATCAGAGTTAGTTTCTGGAACTTTTCTGCCCACATGATCTAAAATATTATATACACACAAAAAATAATATGTGCATATTATAGTATGTAGATATTAGGCTTAAACACTGAAAATAGGATTGTAGGAGGGTTTAATGATGTCCTGTTTTACAGTTTTAACTCGCGTTGTATATAAAGAAAGTAGGTCACTGGCTATTCATGGTTAGCAAATATGTTTGTACTTCTGTCAATATCAGTATTATTTTAACTGCTTTACTTTGCATATGTTATTTGTGTAGACAAATGTAGTCAGAAGTAAACGAGTAGGAATATTTTTATTTTTCCAACTGAACAAAAGTTGGATCAATTCGATTTTTTGACGAAAAAGTAAAAATGAAATTAGACGAAAAGATGGCAACTTCCGATGATCAATCACTGGAGAATTGGAACAAAACTGGAAATGTTAGAAAATGAACGACAATAACTGAAAATTCTAATGTTTGCAATGACACTGACGCAGTTATGATACAGGGGGGACAACTGATGAATTAAACAGACAGCTAGATGGTTATACCACAGTGAAATGAGGATAAATACCAGAGATATCTGAAAATCAAAAGGTTTGTCGATAACATAAGGAAAGAAGCGAGGTAAGGCAGACGAAGAATATCTAAAATAATTTGAAATTATAATATCAACATATAAATGCCTATCACGTAGCATATTATTTTCCATGCATTGACACGGACTATCAATATTTCCGTCATAAAATTCTCTCTCCAGATGAAAATGAGTGAACTGGTGTGTAAATGAATTGAGTTTTGCCAGACTTGGTGAACGATTTACCAAAGCGAAAGCAATGGCTTATCAATTGAACGATGTTGTGCGTTAAATTTCCTTTCAACGTTTTACCCTTTGAGCGCTGTAATTTTCTCCCACCAAAATTTGGTGCAAAATTTTACCAATTGTATGTTTTTTCTGTAATTTGTTGATAATTTTGGACCAAATCGACATCACATTTCATTGGCTACAGGTTTTTCCCAAAATTTTTGCATGTCGCAGTTGTGAAGTCGCAGGTCGCAGTTTGACAAACATGCAGGACGCAGGTCGCTGTTGTGAAGTCGCAGGTTACACCTAGGTCTAAGTGCCGAAGTCGCAGGTCGCATGTTTCAAACTCGCAGGACGCAGGTCGCAGTTTTGAAGTCGCAGGTCGCATGTCGCATGTCGTGACCGGATTTCCATAGGGTTCAGAAATCGCTAACTAGTTGAAGGATTCAGTGAGTGGGTTCAGAAATCACTGACCGCATGTTGTTGTTGTTGTTGTTCCTTTATTCCTCCTCAATGAGAAGAGTTACATCAACAAAAACGTTTACAGAAAGAGAAAAATTAAATTAATAATAAATAAATAAGGAAATTAGCACTTGAAACAAAGTACCTGGAAGCTCTATACTAGACAAGATTGAAATAGTTCCGTAGCAGCGTGGAGAAGAATTTCTCTTTCACTCAATTGGAATAAGCGAATAATATTAGTGTTACCAAGCATAACTGAAACAAGGTCCTTATCAGTCAAATTGTATAAATGGACTGTAAACTCTACACTGGTGTTGTCAATAAGTTTTGACCAAAAGTAGTTTCTGTGGATCGCTGTCAAGGGACAAGTAGTAGCAATATGCACTAAGAGATTATTGGTGTGTTTCAATAATGACTCTCAGTATTTGTAACACAATATCTTTGTACTCATAGAACGTTTTAGCAAAAACATATAACGAAAGTGGTTCAAGTTTGGCGTGAATAGCATGAAAGAATTCAAGGTCTTGTCTCTGTTCAAGCCTAGCTCTCCAAAGGTCATTTTCTCTCTGGTAAACAGCTTCCTTAATAATAGATTTCCATATCTCTTTGGATGGAAAGAAGCCGGAAATGTAGAATTCATCTAAAAAACAAAGCAAATCATATTTTGAGAAAATTCTTACAATATCGGGAATGAAGCCCTTTTGTTTTTGAACGGCAGAAATTTTGAATTCACAAAGACGAATTAAGAAAACTTTCTTGCATATTAGGGTACTATGCAATCGACAAAGAGTGCCAAAGAATCTTAATTTGCATAGATCTAAATATGCTTCAATGGAATATAAACCAAGCGTGCTTAGAGCAATGTCTGACGAAGTTCTCGTGGGCAAACCTTGTATCAACTTTGCTGCATAACGTTGACATCTTTCAAGCATTAGAAGTTCTGTGTCGGAGATGGTCCAAAGTTCACAGGTATGAAAAACTGCCGGAATACACATCCTTTTCCAAACATCTGCGCTGATAATAGGGTTGAGACCGTTTGGGCCGATACCCGAGCTACGAAGAGAGTTGATGATGGCTCTAGCTTTTTTACAGGCAGTAACAGTTCTCTCCATTGAAGATAAAGAGCTGGTCAATTTCATGCCAACGATTGTAATGGAGTCCGTTTCGGTGACTGCTGTATTGTTCAGGAGTAAGGTTGAATGGGTTTGCCTAGATTTGCGCTCAACGTTCGATTCTCCAAAAACAATTAAGCTGCATTTGCTTGTGGAAAGTTTTAGTCTCCATAGTGAGCAGAATTCACTGACACAATCTACATGTTTTTGACAGCTAGACAGGGTAGGTGCAAGAATTGATATGTCATCTGCTAGTGCGGGTGCACCAGCAAACGATGATCCAACAAAGCAGCCAATTTCATTAGATTCTAGTTCGTTAAATAAATCGTTAATATAAACAAGGAAGAGTACTGTAGAAAGTACACTTCCCTGTCTGATTCCCTGAAATATAGGAACATCTTTCGAAGTATATCTGCCAATGGCGATTCGGCAATTTTGGCCGTGGAACATCGTGCGTAGGAACCTCCAAAGTTTTGAATTTATGCCCAGTCTATAAAGTTCTGTAAAAAGTCCATTCCACCAAATTGTGTCAAAGGCTTTGTGTATATCTAAGCTGCACATGAAGACTTTATTACGACGTTCAATGTGATAGTTGATAGTCTCTTGGATGCCGAAAGCCGTTGTGACGTTGCTTTGCCCTGGTTGATATCCCGCTTGGAGCGGATGAGGGATGTGAAAACTGGATAGCCATGGCTGTAGGCGTTGAAAAATACACAGTTCGAAGAGTTTTTGTAGGGATGGCAGTAAAGAGATACCTCTATAGTTGTTAACATTGAATTTGTCTTTGTTGCCACCTTTAAATACTGGTACTAGGTATGCTGATTTAAAGGCATATGGAGAATACTCTACATCAACCATTGCATTAAATAAATGCGTAAGACAATTGATGAGAACTGGCCCACCAAATATAATATGCTCATAAGTGATTGAATTTGGACCACCAGCTTTTTTTCGTTTTAATTTCCTTACGGCACACGAGATTTCTTCGTTAGTGAAAGGAGTAGACACAATCTGTTCCCGATTCAAATAACTCTCGGTAACTAGTAAGTTAATGTTGTTGTCGATTGTTAATTTAAAAATGCTAGAGAAAGTGTTACCTTCAAATGGCTCGTACAGTTGTTGGAAGACTTTAGCAAACGCGTCAGCTACTTTGTAAGGATCACAAATTTTCACATTATCTACCTTAAGAACATGAAAGGTATCACCTTTGTTTTTCCGTCGAGTGTTTATATATCGCCAAAAACTTCCTTGGTCAAATTCCATTGCAGTTTCAACGAAATCATACTGTTTCCTTTCCTCTTCCCTTTGTTTTTTACGTAGCTGGTTTCTGAATACTCGTTTTGATTCCTTGTAAAGACGATACGTATCATGCAGGTGTCCTCTGGGTATACCAGCTTCAATCCACTTCTTGCGGCATTCCCATGTTTTACGATGAAAATCTTTAAGTTCTGACCAATATGGTTTTAAGAAAGGTTTGAAACGAGATGATGGAATATGTTCACAGGCGGTTTCACGTAGAACATTAATAAGGGAATTCGTGACTTGTTCAATTTCGGCTGGACAAACTAATGGTTTTCTGTCAAGAGAAAGCAACTTTAGTTTGTGGGAGAGTGAGTGACTGTATGTTTGCCTGATGACACCATCGTTAACTTTAGACCACGCTAAGCGTGATCGATCAGGCAACAAATGGAAAGTAGCGACGGAGAGTTTTAAATTGCACACAACTGGGTAGTGATCTGATAAGTTCAATGCATCATCATCTAGTACTTGACACTTGGTAACATTGTCAGCTATACTCTCTGGAATCAATATATAGTCAATTGTCGATCGATGCAAGCCATCTGAGGAACAAAAAGTTTCAACTGGACCATTGCAAACGTTAAATAGGTTGACTGGTTGAAGGTTGCAAGAATCGGCAAACTGCTGAAGAGAATACTCTCTCGTTGTGACAGGATTTACTTGTCGACGTGGTCCTGCTAGACTTGCATTAAAGTCTCCCAAGAAGATCACGTGGCCGACAGGTGTATATGTATTATACAAGTCTCCCAGTAAATTAACATATTCCACGTATGAGTCTACTATGTAGTTGACAGGCGGTAAATACAAAGCAAAAAGAAAGATAGATTGATTATTTTTACAGTCCAAGAATTCAACCAGCGATAGAAGTGCACGAAGGTGTGACGGTAGAGAATTCCACAAACGAAGAGCACAAATTTATTTTCCTTCTTACGAAAGGCAAACTGATCTGAAATAATGCAATAGCAACAGGGTTTTAAACGTCTACATCAGAGTTAGTTTCTGGAACTTTTCTGCCCATATGATCTATAATATTACATACACACACAAAAAATAATATGTACATATTATAGTATGTATATATTAGACTTAAAAACTGAAATGGGATTGTAGGAGGGTTTCATGATGTCCTGTTTTTCAGTTTTAACTCGCGTTATATATAAAGAAAGTCGGTCACTGGCTATTCATGGTTAGCAAATATGTTTGTACTTCTGTCAATATCAGTATTATTTTAACTGCTTTACTTTGCATATGTTATTTGTATAGACAAATGTAGTCAGAAGTAAACCAGTAAGAATATTTTTATTTTTCCAACTGAACAAAAGTTGGATCAATTCGATTTTTTGACGAAAAAGTAAAAATTAAATTAGATGAAAAGATGGCAACTTCCGATGATCAATCACTGGAGAATTGGAACAAAACTGGAAATGTTAGAAAATGAACGACAATAACTGAAAATTCTAATGTTTGCAATGACACTGACGCAGTTATGATACAGGGGGGACAACTGATGAATTAAACAGACAGCTAGATGGTTATACCACAGTGAAATGAGGATAAATACCAGAGATATCTGAAAATCAAAAGGTTTGTCGATAACATAAGGAAAGAAGCGAGGTAAGGCAGACGAAGAATATCTAAAATAATTTGAAATTATAATATCAACATATAAATGCCTATCACGTAGCATATTATTTCCATGCATTGACACGGACTGTCAATATTTCCGTCATAAAATTCTCTCTCCAGATGAAAATGAGTGAACTGGTGTGTAAATGAATTGAGTTTTGCCAGACTTGGTGAACGATTTACCAAAGCGAAAGCAATGGCTTATCAATTGAACGATGTTGTGCGTTAAATATCCTTTCAACGTTTTACCCTTTGAGCGCTGTAATTTTCTCCCACCAAAATTTGGTGCAAAATTTTACCAATTGTATGTTTTTTCTGTAATTTGTTGATAATTTTGGACCAAATCGACATCAAATTTCATTGGCTACAGGTTTTTCCAAAATTTTTTTCAAAAATTGGAGAAAAATTGACTGGGGTTTATTATATAAAGGGGACAAATAAACTTTGGCGCTCAAAGGATTAAAGTTCACGCAAGACGCCTCCGATTTAATACCTCAGTATTAGATTGAAGGCGTCTTGCGTGAAAACACCATGAAACGTTACGAGTTGTTGTCGCATGTCGCAGTTGTGAAGTCGCAGGTCGCAGTTTGACAAACATGCAGGACGAAGGTCGCTGTTGTGAAGTCGCAGGTTACACCTAGGTCTAAGTGCCGAAGTCGCAGGTCGCATGTTTCAAACTCGCAGGACGCAGGTCGCAGTTTTGAAGTCGCAGGTCGCATGTCGCATGTCGTGACCGGATTTCCATAGGGTTCAGAAATCGCTAACTAGTTGAAGGATTCAGTGAGTGGGTTCAGAAATCACTGACCACATGAAGGATTCAGTAAGTGGGATAAGAAATCGCTAACCACTTTCAAAGATTCAGTGAGTGGGTTCAGATATCGCCAAGCCGAATGTGGATGACCAGAGGAAAAATTCGGCCATGGGTGCGAGAAATCGGATGTTAATTTTGGCATGCGTTACGCACCATAATAATATGGCCCTAAACACGATGTAGTCAGCGGCTGCTCAAGGTCAGCCTGTGTCCTAAGTCGAATACGAGGTATAGCGACTCAATATAACTGGGTTTGAAATAATGCTACACTCTGTTTTGATATTGAACTAAAGACAAGTGAACTGGTTGCTATTATGTGGTAATCGTGAAAATTAACAAAACACCATTTCTGTCACAAGTAAAATGAAGCAACATATTCCAGGAAAGGGCAGTGAACAACTCTAAAAAATAAATTTCATAAGGATGCAAAATTCAGGCGGACTCAAGTGGGAACGATAAAAAAAAAAAACGGAGCTCAAAAAGGAATAAAGACCTCTGACCGTAGGTATCGGGGAAATTGCCTAAAGAGTAAAATTATGAAGGGAATTATCAACAAACCAATGCATACAAACCAAACTGGATGAACAGCCGAGGAATGATTTATTTATTTTTTTATTTATTTGTGAACAGCCGAGGAATGATTTATTTATTTATTTATTTATTTGTTTTTAAATAAATTTGATAACTCCATAGGTGCAACACCTCTTTCCATGGAGATCGTACGTACATAAATAACAAAATACATAAAAGACAAGAAACGCGAAAAGAAATCTAGGTCAAACTATAGCAGACAAGTAATCATAATGCAGAAAGTTTTTCGAAGAGTTTCTCGAAAACTGACTCGGATTGACTGAATTGTCCTATGGAGACTATTGTACTCGTTCACATCTGCAACAGATACAGAGTTTTATAAACACTTTAAAATTGATCGTATTTTCCATAACAAATACATTATTGGACCAGTCTTGTTTGTTGGTAAAGTGGTTATCCATTTACTTGATTCGTTCCAAGGCATCCTGGAACATGGACCTCCTGGCGAAAGTTGACCAGCTTGAGAAACGGGCCAAGTGTCTGGAGTCTGGTCCTGAAGAGAGGAAGATACTAATGCAGAAAGCAGCGGAGTCGGCTGAAAAATTCTTACTCAGCTTGGAGAGTTTGGACGCTAAAATTTATGTCAAACCATGCGAAAAGTTCGCGTCACTTATACTTCGCGATTCAATTGCAGATGACGGTAGCACTTTCGGTGAGTAGATACCTCTGTATTCCTAAAGTTAATCTTACTTTGAGGCAACACAATTTGAAATATGCTATGGAATAAACTTCCAGATTCTATAAAAAGTCATGTGAAAACGTCAAACGTCATTTAAAAGACTGGTTACTTGCCTGTTGATACTACTTTCCCCCAGAAGTCGTGTGGTTTTTTGGTAACGTTGTCTGTTGTTTTCTGATCTGTCTCATATCATTTGTTTCCCCCCGTAATATATTTTGATCTGTACCTGATTTGAAATATAGTTTGCAACTATTGCTATAGATTTTTCTGTCCATATCCGCAGATGTACACCTTATGTAATCTATATAGTATGAATATTAGGCGCCCAACTCGACTTATTCAGAAGAGCTATATTGTGCCAGTGGTCCCCGCTAGGAATACCTGCTAAATTATAGAACATAAATTTAGCAATTGTACCAATTTCTCTATCTTAATTTTCCATGTGTCTTTTGAGTGAATTTACGTTTATATTTCTTCCGAAATAAACTGAACTGAACTGAGCGTTGCCGAAGATGGTATCATCACTTTTCAGATTGTAATTTCCTTCGTCCGATTTGATCTACGCTCTGCAGATTTGACCTGCAATTCGTGACGGTATTCATTTAGACTAGGTCCAACCATATTTCACCCTCAAATCAAACAATCGTACGGAAAATTGGGCAGATTTCATTATGCCATCGACGTACATGACCATTTACATTAAAATCGAACCAAATTTCGATATTGAATGTGTATTCTTAGCACTGTATTTCTTAATTAAGGTTTAATTCAGCGGGTGTCTTTATCGGCCAAACATTTTTGCCCAGAAATGCAAATTGGCGAAATCACAATCCGTGACATTATTCGGCCAGCAAATTTTTTCGCCCTTAAATCAAACGATGACAGACGAAATGTGGGCAAATTTCATGATTTTATCGGTTCGAAGACCATTAACATTAAGGGAGTGTTCAGTTATTATGGCCGGGTGGGCCGGCAAATCCCGGGGGATGTCACCTTAAATTTGAAAACTGCAAAAGGGGATATGTATTTTTCAAACAGCACAGAGCGGGGTCACATTATTGCATAAGTATCCAACCCATCAAAAAGAAGATTCAGTGTTCAAAAATATTTCGGGAAATAAAAATGATTCGCTGCATGATTTCATTCTGAATAAAAGTATGATTATCTGTCACATGAACATCTTGCCTAGGCAACTTTGAGGCGTATCTTCTTGTAATTCGGGCTCAGTGAGGGCAATGAACAATTCCTGTTACTTACATTTAAAGATATAGCAAGTTTTGTCAGGAAAAATATTCAACAGTCACTGTTACCTGTAGACAGTCATCATGTAAAAAGTTAAATAATACTTTTACGTGAAATTCCAGTGTCACAATTGATGTCCACGTCTGAACTTTCAAACACCCTATTTGAATCAAGTACATTTGTATAACTTGTCATACACCTATAAAAGCACAGATGGTTAGTTTTGTTACGTAGAAAAAATATTCATAGTTGTAGAAAAAATATTCATAGTTTTCTCATAGACAACAATGTAGTGAATCTACATTTCGGTGAAATTCCAAAATCAAATTTCTTGCACACGTACACATCCACTTGTAACTACTCTAGTCTAATCAAGTACAACCATATCAATAATTAAGAGTACATATAAATACACAGATTTACTTAGTTTTGTATTGGAAAAGTATATTAGTTTCCACATAGACTACCATATATAGTGATTCTATATTTCAGTGAAATTCCAAACGTCTTGCTCTCACATCCACTTGTAACCGCTGTAGTCTAAACAAGTATAATAATGCCCATTATCCAACGTCTATATACGCACTAGTAGAGCAAGTTTTTCAGTGGAAAAAATTATTCAGAGTTTTATCATAGACTTCCATTTATAGTGGATAAACATTTTCGGTGAAATTCTAAAATCAAATATTTTGTACACATACGAGCTGTAACTATCCTATTTCAATTAAGTACATTGAGATGTCAGTTATCAAACGTCTATAAATGTATAGATATTGCTAATTTTGTATTGAAATATTAGTACGTATTGTTCTCATAGACTACCATGTATAGTGAATCAACAGTATCAATTGAATCCAAATATCAATTTTTTGTACACACACGCACTTTTTACCTGCCACTTCAAGCAAAGTACATTTACATGAATCATCAAACATTTGTAAATGTATAGATATAGCTTGTTTTATATCGGAAAATGTTAATAATTTGCCCAATACACTCCCCTACTCCCATGTATTGTGATTTGATATTTTAGGACGAAGCACTATATCAGCCGCATTTTGCCTTCTAATAGTTGCGCAAAATATGGTGACCCATCCCAAAAGGCATGCATGAAAGTTGTCCCTCAGTCCAACCGAAAGACTAATAGTTTCCCTGCTCGCCAACTACAAAAATTTGCCACACCTGCCCTTACCCGCTTGCTTTTGTGACAAAACTTTTTCTCTCTGTCAACCAACAAAAACACACTTTCTCTTCATACAGACAGCTTTGTCGGCCGCCTCTGATACTCGGACATCTTTGACCGTGACATTGTTCCCTTTTCGCTTTTACAGTGTCGTGATTTACGTTCTCCTGTCCCTTTATCAAGTACTCATCTTGTAATCGTAATAAGCCACAAATCGAAGGGTGCATTCACAGACGCCTCTGAGTTGTGAAAGAAAAGAAAATGCGTCACCTAAAAATTCGATAAGATATTTCGGCATATTTGGCGAAATATGCAATCACTCTCAGTTGAATTTGATGAACGCTTTGTACGTTGTGTCCAGTAAATACTCTTTATGTACTGTTTCGAGAGGTTTAGCCAAGAGGTCGAATTGGTCACGGTTGAGCAACAGCAGGAACATGGTTTCTTTATTTGTAATATGATTTCATTTAATGACCTTGTGATTCGCACTATGCACATGGAATCTTGTGATGTAACCTGCTAAGAATACGAGACAGCGAGACTATACCCTGGACCTACGAGAGCACTTTCAACCTCCATGTAATAGACAAAACAGAACCAAAACTTTCAGGAGTAGCTTTAAACTGTTAAAAATTACTTCTTTAATGTGACTTCTTTAAAATTTACCGCAATTCATTCTCAATGTTTTCCTTACCAGATGAGATATTTAATCTCTATGAAAACACTGTACTGAACAGTGGCACGAAGGAAGGACTTGGCCGTTCATTTGCGTTCGTTCCAGGAAGCAGCATTTTCTCCTCAGCGATTGGAGACTTTTTGACAGCGATCACGAACAAGTACGCAGGTAGATATTTTTGGAAGTAAATTGTAACTCTTAAAGGCATTGTTGGCACTTCCAAATAAGGAAGTGTGATCTCAGGTAGTTTTATATCGCCAAAATTGTTGTTTGGTTCCCATTTCCATTTGGTTATGACAGTTCATATATGATTATATACTGGGTGACATGCTAAAGAAGAAGGGAAAATGTAGGGGGAAAAGTAGGTAATATGCCTTTGGATTCCATTCAAATGGTATCACGTTGTGAACGTGACTTCATATTTTTTTGGTTTGGTAATCAACTATAGTTGTCGTGTTTTCAGGTGTTAATTCATAGCCAGGCCTATTTTTTTCAAATAAGATGAGCAATAAATACCGCACTTGTAATTTGTGAGCACAGGTGTATTCTACGGCGGCCCAGAGGCTGTTCGGCTTGAAAACAAGCTAATCGCCTGGGCAGCTGGTCTCGTAGGTTATCCCACCACGCATGCGGGGAACTTATCATCTGGTGGCTCAGCCTCGACCTTGATCGCCTTAGCAACGGCCAGGGACAGTATGGATATTAGACCAAGAGATTATGAAAGGTAATTTTATTCATTCATTCATTCATTCATTCATTCATTCATTCATTCATTCATTCATTCATTCATTCATTCATTCATTCATTCATCCATTCATTCATTCATTCATTCATTCATTCATTCATTCATTCATTCATTCATTCATTCTTTCATTCATTCTTTCATTCATTTTGAGAAACCTTCAACTCTGTATTCTGTCGATTGGCCATAGGAAGGGTAACATAGCTGGAACAATTGCTTCGACTAATAAGTGTTCTGTGTTTTATTTGTCTGTTTGCCTTTAAATTCCCATTTTGAACTGTCCAGTAAGTAAAGTGACAAAAAGTCTGTTTTAAAATTTGGTGACTGATGGTCAGGGCGGCGCCATGATCTCTGAACAAATATTGTCTGAAATGTCATATTTTATTATATTTTGAACCGGCACGATCGACATTTTTGACATTTTGTTCAATCAAGATCCCACGAGCCCATTCGATGAATTTTTACTGTTGCTACTAACGTAAAAACGAAGTGAAATGGCCAATAACAAGACCTTCTTCAAAAGTCTTACCGCATTAAGTACTCTGCTAGCGAACACTGAAATATTTTGAAACTGACGGTACAGCAACGATGAAACGCAGTGTGGGAAAATTCTTACAGGGCATCGAATGCACTCCCTATTGAGTATTTAGTATTGTATACATATTCTCTGATGTCATTAACCGATCAGGCCTATTCCCCCTTGTATTTACTATCTCATCTCTGTGTAATTACATTCAGGATCGTTGTGTACCTGACAGAGATGACACACAACTGTTTAAGGAAAGCCTTGAAGTTTCTGGGCATGAAGGATGTTATCATAAGAGAAGTTCTACCAGAAGTTCTACAGATTCTACCATTGATTTGGGTGTTTTTTTTGGGGGGGGGCGAAGACAAAGTGCGCCCAAAACTGTGCATTTCTGGTTCTCATGTTCCATCGGCAAGGATAGATGACATGCCTCTTTTCTCCAATTGCTATTTATTATATTCAAGCTTGATGTGGCCTAGATACTGTAAAATTGTAGTTTGTCTCGATAGAGTGCTGCAGCATTAGCTCATTAGCTACTAGTGCTAACTCTATTGGGAGTACTGCCAATGCCAACTCTATGGGGAGTTACTACCAGTAATAACTCTATGGGCAGTTACTACCAATGCTAACTCTATGAAGAGTTACTATCAGTGCTAACTCAGTGGGGAGTTACTATCAGTGCTAACTCTATGGGCAGTTACTACCAGTGCTAACTCTATGGGCAGTTACTACCAATGCTAACTCTATGGGCAGTTATTACCAGTATTTATGGGGAGATACTACCAGTACTAACTCCATGAGAAAAATTAAGAATTCAAGAAGAAAGTGGAATGTCGATGGTTCTACTCCGGAATAAAAAGGACGCGATGCGTACGCCGTTCTACATACTCAGAACGCCCAAATAATCACGTGATGCCGGTACAAACAAACCCACATGTGTACTGAACGCGTATGGAAATACACGTACGTCTGTGCGCGTTTGCGCACATGGCTTTGTTTGTACCGTGGTCGATTCGAATTCCGGGTTTGGCCTATTACTTTACAGGCTTCAAAGTGAGTCCACTTGATTCCAATCGATGGGCAGAGAATATGTCCCCATCTACACAGACTGTCATCATAGTGCTGTATAGAACGAACGTGTCATTTGATTTTATTGCCCGTGCATTCTGTCAGAAGACAGTACGAATCTGCAGGAATCTGCCTTGCGCCCTCAACCACTGCCAATTCACACACGTGTGTTAGTTTGCAGACGGAATTGCTGTTCGTATCGATATAGATGAGAGAAACAGGAGATCTCGGTTCCTTTTTATTGTGTCACACACTTTACTTTCCATTTTTTCTTGTAGCCTATGACGGATTTGTCGCCAAACCCTACCCTCAACTTAGTGTCGTGGTCTTCTTCTACGACACGGGCGATGACGAGCGGACCGACAAGTTCAACAGAGAACTTCAGAGTATGATATTGGAAGATGGCCGAGTCTTCCTATCGACCGTGACCGTCAGAGGGAAATATCGCCTGAGGATATGCGTGCTGACCTGCCAAACTCACCGAAAACATATCGATCTGTTTCTTCACATAATCGAAGAAAAGACGAAGATATTGAAAGCAAAATATAATGTTTAACCGTCAAACATATCAAATTTGGTCCTTCCTTTTCGATACCGTTGCTCTTGCGATTTAGGAATTTTTATATGAAACCTCTAACGAACGTTCCTTTTCAAGTTTCGTCAAAATTATTATAAAACGTGTAAATTGTCAAGAATTTTTATTCATTGTTTGCTACATTTTACTAAATTAACTGTTTTTCAGCGCAACTTCACAATTTGGAAGTGGAAGATATTACAGTCAGTCGTGTTTTTGAGGGTTGTTATAGCGTACTGCAATTGTGAGAATGTTGAACCGGTGTAAATCCCTAACGTTTCGTAACCAAACGATATAATTTGAAATATACACATCGTTGGGACACAACATACCATGGGTTTTGTGGATGTAATAGAACAAAAATAGCATTATACTGGACTATTTCCACTGGCAATGCAAATGCTAATCACACGTTTGTGAATAAAGGGTGATCTTTCTAGGAAGCAGTGAAGAAGATAGAGACACGATGTTCCGTGTCGTCGGTAGAAAGCCACGATGTAATTTGAATCCCATCAGAAGCTTCCAAACAAGACAATAAATTGGGGTTGATCTCATTGGCTTTCCTGACTGAAAGTTCTGTGCCCAACTCGTGTGAGAAATCTGATCCCGGGTTCTCGGTGTATTAGATATTTTTGGCACATGATCACAAAGTGCGTTAACTTAACACTGGCAGACAATTAAAATTCAAAATGGTCGCAAACTCTTAGTTAACTCGTTCGGGAAAAGTTGAGGTTTCGAATTTCACAAAAATAAACCGATTACAGCTTTATTACTCCGTGAACTTCGAAACCCAACGAGTGGTACACCAAAAAAGTTTGAGAATTCGAATGTCTGTCCCTGCAGTGTATTGCACCTTAAGGTTCCAAGACAAGAAATTGACCTCTTTAATCTAACAATTCTCTGGTGGTTAAAAAGCTCAGAACCCCCGTAAATTATGTATTCTGTAAAAGTCTCGATATATAGCGGAACATTCTGGTAACCACAGTGTCACCATTGCTTACATGACGACCACGTGACAGGTAATTTGCATAACCTTTCAAAAATCGGTTTTACCTGTTTTTTCTCGATACTTAAAAATATCTGACTTAAACTTGCTGGAATGCAAGCTGTTACAACGCTCTTCAAAAGCATGTCTCAGATTTTTTATATCTTGCTTAGTTTTATCTTAGCACAATTTTAAAGAAATCAACTAGGGTTAAATTCACCCCTCTTGAAGTTTTTCTGGCATAAAAATTGTTTAAGAAAGTTAAAAAAATTTGAGACAGTCTTTGGAAGATCCTTGGAACAGCTTGCACTAACATAAATTTCAGCCACATATCTCAAAGCATCGAAACAAGACATATGGGAAACCGATTTTTGAAAGGTTATGCAAATTACCTGTCACGTGATAGTTATGTAAGCAATGGTGACACTATTGTAACCAAAATGTTGCTCTATATCTAGGCTTTCCGAAACTATATAATTTACAGGGGTACTTAGCTTATTAATAACTAGAGAATTGTTAGTTTAAAAAGGTCAATATCTTGTCTTGGAACCTTAACTTTGGCAGAGGCATTTTTGGCACATGCTCAAGTGTGAATGAACTGCATTTCTAAGATTGCGCCATTTAAGCAATGATCATCTCTAATTCGTTTCGCATTCTCTAAGACCGTCCCTTCAGAAATAAACGACAATTTCACCATGCTTCATTGCGGGCAAAATTCGCCATAAGATAAGGTGCTGCATTAAAATGGATTAGATGTATTTCCATTCAAAGCCCGTAAATTGCAAATCGGGAACACCACCAGATTTATATCTCTCTCATTTTTCACTATAATTGCTACAACAACATATATTATAAAGGAAACGATATGTTGTTGTAGATAAAGCTCATAGGGGCTCATCTTGAAGCTCGTCGAGTAACTAATGTTTTCTCAGGATTATTTTTTGTGAATTTCGAAAATTTTAATTTTCCCGACAGAGTTAAAGGGACATTAGCTGTAACTTTTGACTAATTTTTCACTACTCTGTTTCAATGTATCAAGTACAGAATTTTACTATAATCCGATCATCATGACCAATGCCCGGCGTCTTGCTTGCCAACACGGCCTGTATATGTGAAATAACCATTGTTATTGTTGATAAATGTATTCTAGTCCGGACCTGAATACAAAATTTAAACAATAACAATGCAGATTATACTCATATAGGGTATATTTTATGAGCAAAATATTACGAATTTCTCCATGGTTCAGGGATTCAAACCAGAAACTGCAGATGATACGTAAAACAAACAAAATAAAAAAATGACCAAAAGTTACAGCTAATGGATCTTTAACGCAGGTATGGCGTTAACATCATCGTTAATGCTGACCGTTAGAGTCATTTTGAATTTCAAGTGTCGGTATTAAAATTTGTTCCTCTATAATGCCAAATGTTGCACAGTGACCACTCTTTTATAACTTTCTGTTCAGAAGGAATGATTTCAAGTCTCGTTGCGTAAAATTTGAGCAAGAGATAAGCCTTCAATCTCAAGGCGCGTACTACTTAGATATGCTTACACGAGCGGCCAACGAAGTTGTTTAGACAAAAAGGTGTTACGTTCGTATGCAGTTTTTGAGCGGACGGGTAGCTAAAAATAATCAGTGGGCGGGGAGAAAAAGTCAATTTTACTGTTGGAAGTGAAGAAATATAAGTTTTTACACTAGCTTGGCAGGGAGTAAATTTATGGAAGTGAGCACCGAAAAATAGGTAAAGGAAAACAAATGTTGTGTTTGATAGAACTTCATTAAAGATCAAGTTAGAATACCGTTTATAACATCATATTTACGTGTGACATTTAAATCAGAAAGAATAACCTTTCAAATGTCAATGGATGACTCATAGCACTGTGACAACCTTCTACACAAGCAACAGCCGACACAGTCGTGTATAGATTTATCAAGCTGTACATGACTATGGCAGCAACATATACACCCTGCGTATGCAAGAGGGGTAAACATGGTGTTAAACGAACATAAAGATATGGCAACACTCTGGTTCTGTCATGTTACATTCATCTTTTAGGCTTCGGGTTTTTTTTGTGTTTTTTGTTTTGTTTTGGGGGGTTTGTCATTTGCCCACTCTCTCAATCAGCATTAAACATGTTATCGGCAGGTGAGACATTAAAATCATCACCATCATCATCATCACCATCACCATCATCATCATTATTATTATCATCATGATCATGATCATGATCATCATGATCATCACCATTATCATCATCATCATCATCATCATCATCATCATTATTATGATCATCATCACTACCACCACCACCACCATCATCATCATCATCATCATCATCATCATCATCATCATCATCATCATCATCATCATCATCATCATCATTATTATGATCATCATCACTACCACCACCACCACCACCACCATCATCATTATCATCATCATCATCATTATCATCATCATCATCATCATTATCATCATCATTCTCATCATCATCATGTACCCAATGCGACTTTTCGACAAAATGCAATCTATCTTCACTACAGGTGCAGCCAACGGAGCTATTCATCGAAAAAGCTGTTCCGGGAGCAATTTTTGAAGTTTTTAAGTGGCAGGGGACAAATTTTAGGGTTTTTTGTAGGGCAGGGCAGATCGGTTGATTGTCCTGGGGACAGGGCTTGGCGAAAAACGAGGAGAGGGAAAACTATTTTTAAAACGGG
Organism: Ptychodera flava; assembly: GCF_041260155.1. NCBI lineage: Eukaryota > Metazoa > Hemichordata > Enteropneusta > Ptychoderidae > Ptychodera > Ptychodera flava. The sequence continues at coordinate 25,455,819 of NC_091939.1, forward strand.
GTCAGGGGAAGTTGAGCCATGGTGTTTCCGGGGATTCAAGTCGGGACACAGGGCAAGTACTTATAACTTTTAGTGTCTGCAGGAGAAATGGAATGACAAAACTTTGAGGGGAATTTTTTCAAGAGCAGGGGAAATCGGCAAGGCTTTTTTCGCCACAGAACAGGGGAGCTTCAAAAATTCACAGTGGGGAGGGGAAACAGGTAAAAATAAGTGGGGAGTGGATAAAAATGCAGTTTGAATGTGGGAGGGTAGGTCGAAAAATTTTTAGTGGGAAGGCAAATTATGAACAGCTAATTAATTACCCTTTTGACTTAAAATTAGTCAGTTCACATTGCTTGTCACACACAATATATCTAATTATAGTAAGGACCCCTTTAAAAGTGCATTGTTCGTTGGCTGCACCTGTTTAATGCACATCACCGTGCCTTGATTTTTAAATGACAATGGCGCACACACTACAAACACTGTATGTATGTATGTATGCATGTATGTATGTATGTATGTATGTATGTATGTATGGAGTGTCAATTTTTAAATATCTCGGTACAATTTTAGATTCGAAATGCCATTTTACAGAATACACTCAATTTATTTTAAAAAGCACAGCGAAGCACAGCAGCGCTTATTACTCCTCAGGAAACTGAGAGGCTTTAATGTCAGCAAGAATATTATAGTAACTGTGTATCGTTCGCTTGTTGAGAGTATTTTAACGTTTACTATTATCACTCAATACATGAATCTCTCAGTTAACGACAAAATCACATTAGTACATGTCGTCAATCACACGATATTTAATGATATGTGAAATTCCCTCTGTGGGGTAAAATAAAGACCTAATTTTCAAAAACTAAGCCGGTGAAAATTTTACTTTTCCCATAAGTTTCAAGGTGAGCCTCCCTAACCCCCACCCCAAACAAATGGTGGGTCAAAAGAATATTGTAAAAGTTCGGCTTTTTGTCTCTGGAGCGCATTCTTCCTTAACCCTTTGAGCGCCAAAGTCTATTTTTGTCTTCTTTATAAAATACACCGCAGTCAATTATTTCTGATTTTTGCCAAAACTTTGATAAAAAACTGTAGCCGATGAACGGCGATATCCATTTGGTCCAAAATTAAAAAAACAAGTCATCGTTGATGACACAGTCCCCACTTGTTCATTGGTAATTTGATTACTGGTCCTCGGAGAGTGAGGATAGAGTCTTGTTCATTAACTGGGTCTGTGATTAAAAATATTGCAATACAAATGAGGCTTAATGGCCGAGAATGAGCTCTATGATGGTGAAAATGTAAAACCACTCTGACGATACTGATGACCAATCTGAGTGCAAAACATCTGATTAATATGACACTGCTACATATCTTTACACGCCATTGCACTATTGGAGGATATAAATATACACCACGTTTCATTAAATTCGATTAAGCGCTTCTAGACATGTTACTCTAATTATGAAAGTTCACAAAATATGCAAACTAGCAATTAATTGACATGATGCTTCTTAAAGAGGCACTCCCACTTGGTAACATTTTTAAAACACATTTTTAATGCCAATGGTCGATATTTGACGTGGTGATTGCGCGCGGATCGCGAGATATCGATAAAAACATGTCATTTCCAGAGCGTATTTTTCACATTCTGACGTTTTACGATCGTTTCTGATTTTGACCCGAAATCCCCGAAGGTTTGTGTTTGCGCTGATTGACGATATTCTAGGGATTCTACAATAAGTTCGAATGAAGCAATTAATTTACTTCCCACTGCAAAGACTTCATATACAGCATTATGCCTTTACCTCAGGAATTTTTTTTTTAAAACTTCTCCTTAGTTTTTGTCATTTTCATTATTCTAAATCAGTTGTATTATATTTTTAACCAATACCACATAAACATCAGTTTTTAGATGTAAAATATTAGCCGCCTCAGATGACTACATTTTGTCGTCTGCCACACAGTACGCCGCGCGCGTGGTATGCGTCTATGCATACCATGCTGTGGCCGCTATGTATCAACCGCACTTAACTGTGCTGGTCACCTATGCGAATTCTGGTGGAATTAGCAAAAATTGTTTTTCGTTTTTACGCCAAGTCAGTAAGACTCAGCTTTCTTCCACGGGGCATGACCGATCACTGACGCCAGTGGTACTGTGGCGTACAGCAGCGTAAGCATAGACTTGTACTCCATAGCTTAATTGACAATGGCCCCAGTGCCGAACGTTCGGTGTTCGGAAGCTGAATTTAGGTGGGCCACCGGAATTCAAACTTTTACTCTTTTGAAGACATGTTTTTGTCGATATCTGGCGATCCGCGCGCAGTCGCCACATCAAATACCGACCTTTGGCATTAAAAAATGTGCTTTAAAAAGTTGCCAAGTGGGAGTGCCACTTTAATGTCTTCACATAGTATTACAGTACTGTGAGATTAACATCTGTACCATGATACTAGTTACATAACATTGCACGTCATTACACTACTGGAAGATATACATCCGTATCACGTTGCATCAAATTTGATGCAACACTTCTCGATATTTCATATAAATTATGAAAATTCATCAAATATGCAAATAAGCAATTAATTGACATGATACTTCTTCATGTCTTCACACAGTATTACAGTACTCAGAGGTCAACGTCTGTACCATGTTTCATAAAATTTGATGCAGCATATCTGGACATATCACTCTAATCAATAAAGTTCATTTCATATGCAAATTAAAACTTTAGAAACATGACACAGATAAATGTCTTTATTCACCGATACAGCAATTTGAGCTCAACATCTATACCAAGTTTCATGAAATTTGTTGCACTATTTCTTGACGTATCAGCCTAATTACAAAAATTCATTCAATATGCAAATAAGAAATTAATTGATAAGAAACTGCTACATATCTTTGCACGCCATTTGACTACTGGAAGGAAAAAATCTGCACTTTCATTAAATTTGATTCAGTATTACAAGATATATGACAATAATTATGAAAGTTCATTAAATATGTTAATTAGCAATTAAATTACATGATACTCCTTAATGTGTTCACATAGTATTATAATACTGACAGATCTAAATCTGCACCACATTTTATAAAATTTCAAGCAGTTGTTCTGGAGATAGCCCAATAATTAGGAAAAGGAATGAAATATGCAAATTAGCGATTAATTAACATGATACTGCTAAGTGTCTTTGTACACTATTGTAGGGCTATGTGCTGAAGATTTGTACCATTTGTTTCATTAAATCTGTTGCAGTTTATTCTAGACATCATCCTAATTACAAAAATTCATCAAATATGCAAATTAGCAATTAATTGATGCAATACTGACATATGTCATTGACTGGTATTAGAACTCTGTGTGAAAAACATCTGCACAAAATTTCATCAAATTTGGCACAGTTGTACCAGAAACAGCGTTCTGATCCCAAATTATGCAAATTAGCACTAATTATGCATGTCACACCAATATAAATGGACCTGCATATGTATGCCATAGTATAGTATCCTTATACCAAGTTTAAAAAGAATTGGCACAGGCATAAGTCAAATATCTGCATTCATGAGCCCCTATGCATGGACATAGCATTAATATTAATACCATCCTGGAACCCCTGTGGATCATTCCTGGCAACCCTGTGGATAGATATCAAATATAGGAAAGAAAAAGGCCATCACACAGCCATTTTTGATCAAATCATTACAAAAATAGTGACAACATCACTGTTCGCTCCCATATAGTTATCAAATCAAGCCAACAATTTTATGAAACATGGACATACATACAGACAGACTGACACACAGACTGGCACACAGTGATGACATTGACCCCATTAACTGTGCCTTGGCCCATGGAGAGTGATAAAGATATAACAAACAGCTGAATGTAATGATAAAATAGTTAAGTATAGGCCTACAGGCACCTAGAGTGAATATGTTACAGCAATTTGACTAGTTTCTTTTCCTTATCTACTTCTGTGATAATCTTTAAGACAATCAATCTGCAAGGCAGTTTATGTACTGACAAATATGTTATCTTTTACTAGCACAGTCCCCAGCACACAGCAAACTATTCTTGATTTTTCATTTACAATATTTGACATAGACTGAAATACATAACATACAGCCAATCTTTACATTTTGCCCATACACCAGATACATGGAGAGATTGCAACATACAATCATCAACTGAGAAACCCTACAGGGAAAAGTAAACATTGTTTTCTTCCAGAACAGCTGGTGCATCCACATCTGGAACAACTTACAAACTTAACCAATTACACAAGGATGATGACACAAGAGATAAAGTTAAACTGTGGTGAACTTGACTTTTCCTTTCAAATCCTTACCTAACTTGACATCTTATACTGCATGGTTAATTTCGCGCAAAAATACATCGGGGTGGACCATTTGATAAAGGGTGGTGTCTGGAAGATCTATGAGGTACATTATCTTTTTTATCCGATCCATTGTACATTCTTTTTCCCCACTTTCCCACCTTTTCTTTTTGTCAAACCTTCTCTGGCTGAATTCTTTATTGGCATTTGTTTGGAATTTTTTTCAAATCTACCAGGAACCCCCCCCCCCTCCCTCACTCTTAAACATTTAAAAAATTTTTGAATATATTTGTTGGAAACCAAACTTGCTAAAATCACCTCAGCTATGTTTTCTAATGATTTTTTACCGCATTTCAACACCAAATACAGTTTACCATATCAAATGCTTACTAAATCACCACATTATATTACTCTTAGTTCCAGTAGGTATAAAATTGCCAAAAAAAATCTTAAAAATACAAAATGAAAGATATCCCAGTAAAATTGACAGTTTCGCAAAGTTGCCCCAAAAATTCAAAATTCCGGATTTCAACTAAATTTCAATATATCATATTAACAAAAACCCTAAGAATGGGTTTACTAAATATCAAAGCAATAAGACTGGTAAATATTGAGAACAAATTTTTTGACCAAAAATGAGAAAAATTGCCCCCCAAAATACAAAATAGCAGATTTCATCCCAATTTCAATATATCTTATTAACATAAACCCTAGGAACCTGTACACTAGATATCAAAGCTACCAGATCAGAAGTTTTAGGAGAAAAAATTTTCTGACCGAAAAAGGCAAAGATTACCCTAAAAATAAAAAAATTGCCAGTTTCAACATAACTTCAATACATTATATTGAGATTAATCTTAGATACCTGTATACCAAATATCAAAGCTATCAAATCAGTAGTTTTGGGATAAAAAACTTTTTTATAAAAAATTGGGAAAATTGCCCCAAAATTACAAATATGACAATATCAATACAATTTGTATAAGCATGACTGAGGTCCTCCTGAGGAACATGAATATTAAGTTTCATAGCGATCGGACGAGCGATTTCAGAGAACAAGATTTTCTGACTAAAAACAGAAAAAATACCCTAAAAATACAAACATGCAAATTTCACCCCATTTTTTCGCACACATAATTTAGAATACCTAAAGAAATCTGCATACTAAGTTTCAACCAAATCTGACCAATGCTTACTGAGATTTAGCCATTTGCAGGATTTTTCCTTTTTTCCCCTCATTTGCATATTTTTGGCACAGACATGTTCATTTGAAGAAATTCACATCTCCACCCCTAGTTGCACCTGTACACCAAATACTAAGACAGTAGGTGCTGCGGTTTAGGAGATTTTGACGTGGACGGACATACATACATACATACAGACAGACGACATTTTTCCACCTTATAATATATAATATACGGCTAGTTTTCAATCGGGTTCGAACCCACAACATACGGCATCAGTCGCCTAGCAGAGAGGCCACAGAGAGAACCGCTCGGCTAAATCTCCACTCCCAAAAAAGAGTGGTTCAATACCTCCTATTTGTATATATACATATGCATATATGGGAGCTAAAAATTGGCGTGCATATATATGACATAGGGATTAATATATGTACCAATGCAAATTAGCACTAATTATGCATGCCACACCAATATAAATGGACCTGCATATGTATGCCAAAGTGAAGTATCCTTTTACCAAGTTTAAAAAGAATTGGCACAGGCATATCTCAAATATCTGCATTGATGAGCCCCTATGCATGGACATAGCATTGATATTAATACCATCCTGGAACCCCTGTGGATCATTCCTCGCAAGCCTGTGGATGGATATCAAATATGGAAATAAAACGGCCATCACACAGCCATTTTTCATCAAATCATTACAAAAGTCGGCGTGCATATATATGACATATGGACTAATATATGTACCAACTTTCAATACAATCGCGCTCGCCATCACTGAGAAATTTACGTGAATGAACGCACAGTCGTCAAATATAGGAAACAAAATGGCCGCCACACAGCCATTTTAGACCTGATCAAAACAAAAATCAATGTGCATATGTATTACATATAGAGTAATCTATGTACCAAGTTTGAATGGAATCGCTCACAGCATCAATGAGAAATTTGTGTGAACATACGCACCGACATCAAATACAGGAAACAAAATGGCCGCCACACAAAAGAAATCAACGTGCATATGTATGGCATAGGTAATAATCCTTGTACCAAGTTTGAATGAAATCGCTCCAGGCTGTTCGGGCAGAAAGCATCAACAGTCAGCAGAGATTGTTTTTTCCCCTTGAGGTTTGTTAACAAAGGGATTGACATGATTAACATCAATAATATCTTACACAACAAGGACGTTATGGACAAAGTACCACCTTATTTTACATTTCAAGACCCTCCTATAGTGTCCTATACATATTCTAAGACCATAGGTAGGAAATTGTTTAATTACAATAGGGTCTTGAAAGAAATTGATATTAGGAACAATGTTCATGATGGTACTTGTGATTGTATGTCATCTCCTTTTGTTACAAACCTCACGGTCATATAATAACAGGTGACATGAAAATAGTTCCACATCCTAAGCTTCGGCAGCTGTTCCAGTTTGGCCCAAAATATCGCGAGCCACCCAAAGTAAACTGGAACTTTAACTTTAAGTTAATCATGGATGCTGCTGAGGCTTATGCTAAGAAGTGGGCTACCCTTGAAGACGAAGACGTTGGATGTCTTTCGGACTGGCTTCGCACAGTCCGTGATAAGGTAAAATCTCGCATTTCACGTCTTCGTTCTTTACACACTGTCATCAACACTACATCTGCCTTCGATGACCCTTCTGTACGGGAATGTCTAGATGCTTTACACGATAAATATTTGTTGTGCCTGCAGACAAAGCATCAAACAACATCATTTTTGTCTGCAAGCAATATTACATTCAATGTTTAAAGAACGAACTTCAGATTAACTCAGATGATGAGAGTAGCACAACATACTCTCTTTCAACCTTGTCTGAAGAGGAAATATTGCAGAACCATTCAACAGTTTTGAGTGAGTTTGGCATCGAGTTAGCAAAAGATGACAAGGTATTACCTAATCTATATTGGATTCTTAAGATCCATAAGAATCCCTATAAACAACGTTTCATAGCTGGTTCCAGTAAGTGTACAACAAAACGCTTGTCACAACTTTTAACCATCATTTTATCAACCATTAAATCTGGTTTGGTACGGTATTGTGACAAAATTTATGAAACCAGTGGGGTCAATCAAATGTGGATATTAAAGAACTCCAAAGAATTGTTACATATTTTACAAAATAACAAAAACATGTACAATTCAATCCACACATTTGATTTTTCAACGTTGTACACAACCATCCCACATAACAAACTTAAAGACAGGCTATCATCTCTCGTGAAGAAAGCCTTCTTTTACAGGAATGGTAGTCGTAGGTATGAATACATTGCCATCAAACGCAACTTAGGCTATTTCACCAACAGCAGTGATGCCAAACTCAAATACAGTGATGTTAAGGTGATTCAAATGCTATATTTCCTAATTGACAACATATTTATCAAGTTTGCTGGCATGACATTCAGGCAAACCATAGGCATTCCCATGGGCACAAACTGCGCCCCACTTCTTACAGACTTATTTTTATATTCGTATGAAGCAGAGTTCATGCAATCACTTCAGAAATCTGGGTGTAAAAGGATTGCCAAGCGATTTAACAACACCCACAGATATATTGATGATCTCATCAGTTTAAACAATCCTGGTATATCCAATTATCTACACCATATCTACCCAGATGATTTAGAAATAAAAGAAACAACTGAAAGTGTTGACTCGGCATCATACCTAGATGTATTGTTTGAAATTAGACATAATACACTATATACTAAGCTGTATGACAAAAGAGACGATTTCAATTTTGAAATCATAAACTTTCCCTTTTTGTCGAGCAATATACCATCATCTCCAGCTTATGGTGTGTATATTTCACAACTCCTCAGATACAGTAGAGCATGCCATTCATATGAAGACTTTCGAGTTAGACACAGCCTATTAGCTCAAAAGTTAGTGAGGCAAGGATTCTCAGAAAGTAGATTAGTGAAATCATTTAAGAAGTTCTACGGTAGATACGGAGATGTTGTATCCAAATATGACCTGTCTGTTTCTCAAATGATGAGTGACAGCATACCAAATTTTGACTCACAAAAGTAATTTGGTGAATTCACCAAATAACAATGAATTTGTCGCTTTTGGTCAATCTTGACGGGTGCGGCTAGCTGGCAGGGTACGCTTACCCATTCCGGACACCTGGTACCACCACTATTTCGTGGTTCAAGATGGCCCCATTGCCTTTGTCATCATCTATATGTTCCTTGGACCTGGTAAATTTCATAGTTTACCTTGAATGATAACGATTATTGGACTTGATTTGATGTCTATTGAGATATCTGCGTGAATGGATGGACGGACGGACGGACATGACCAAACCTGTAAGTCCCCCCGGACGGTGTCCGTGGGGACTAAAAATGTCACTGTGTCAGTAATGACCTTTTCAACAATGCCTAAAGTGATTTTCGCAGGTTTTTCTGGATTTTGCCGCGGAGGGTACACCATCTCCTACATAGTCTGATTAAGCCTACTACCAGTATAGCCAGTGTCTACCAATTCTGATTTCAATTTATCAAAATGAATTTTTCTAAGTGAGACCAATTTTGTATCAATTTTATGCCAATATGCTAATTGTGGATTTGCAACATGCATTTTCAGTTGCAGTCAAGTGGTCTTTTACAAATATTAACATTTGCCAATGATAAATATACTGTCATACTTGGGGTACCAGCAGATTTGCACTGCCTAGCACAGAGGCTAATACTAAATAATACCCGTATCAAGCTGACTGTATGCATCATTGTAAAAATGTCAATTAATGCCAAACGATATAAATTTATAAACGAAAATTCAGCTTGACCTCAGCCAACGAAAATGTACAAAAGTTTCAGACAGACTTTTCAAGTCTCCAACTTGATAAGAACGTTGAATGCAATGATATTTATTGTGCCTATGTGCTGTGCAGTTGACTGCTTAAACCGGCAACTCTCGTATAAAAGGGCGAGACCTCACGAGATTTTGCATAATGGTGGCAAATTTAAACTGGGAAGCAGGGGGATCTGGAGCGCCGCTTTTATGGACTTGTTGTCTCATATAATTGAATAAAACTTCTCATATTTAATGTATGATATTCGTAAGTGTCTCGATAATTTTCTGACGTCATATCAGCATTGCGGAATCAAAAAATCCCTTGTAAAATCGTAAAAATCTTCACAATGTACTAATGATTCAGCTGGTGTAACGGACCTAAAGGTAGTTTAAATGATCTATGATTGACAGTTTATGCAAATTTACAGTGAAGAACGGCCCGTGGTAAGTGCTACATTGTGTAAACCGAGTTTCCATTTATCAACAATAGGACGAAGTGTGTATGCGTAGAAAGGCAAGCTAATTCAAATGACATGTAAAGTTATCACGACTATTTTTGGATGTAGTTGACACATTACGATCACAGTGAAGCTGTCGCAGAGAATTCTACCGAAACTTACTTGTCGCGTTCACTCAAAACTTGCAGATGCTGCGAAAACAGCGTACAATCGTATTTCGGTCATCTGGGTCAAAGAATTTCACACAAGTAATACTAATGTAAAATAACTCGCTGGAATTATTTTATTTTACACAAAATCGTCTTTGATCAGAGCATATTTTCATTTGGAATTTCGTTTTTTTCATTTCAAGAGACATGATATGCCGTTTGGCATTGATATATAACTTTCGCAGTGCTCTAAGTATATCATCGTTTTTCATCAGACAACGATCACTTGTTTCCACAGAATCGATGGTGGAAACGGCACTGTCATCAGAGACGTTGTTTGGAGTTGTGCGTGACCGTGTACTTGGCAAAGGACCCTCCTCCACTATCTCAATGTTATTCAACTGAAAAAATGTTTTCAGTGCTTCCTCCTCCTCTCGGTCGACCACTACTTTGAAGTATGATTTTGCCGTAGGTCGTGACATACTCGGGAACAACTTCACCGAAAAAACTGGCAGCCTCGGAATTTACTCACTCCACGCGGTCTTACAAGACGTGAATGACTTCTCTCGACCTAGTTGCGCGCCAAATAGTGCTACACTTAGGATGGCAGGTCAAACCATTTTTATGAAAGGGTGATGTGTAGGATAATAATGAACTGAAATATTATCAATACCTTCCATATTTTCCTGGTGACCTCTCTTCCACGAACGTTTACAATTTTTGACAAATACTGAATGGGCTAGACAGACAACTTTACACTAAAATATACGAAGTACTGCCGGATAAAAAATTTTCTTCTCTGTAGTTTCGGTGCCAAGGCCCCCCCGTGATGCGTTCAATAATACCATTTTAGTGCAAACAAAGGAAATACAGCTTACTTTTGTTTTACAGACCGATGTTGCAAACTTTTGCCGGTACCGATAGCGCCATTTTTATAGAAGTTTGGACATCTTTGATATCTGTGCTAAATCTCGTCTTCGTATTTCCGTTCCTAATCGTAATTGAGGAAGAAACTAGTCATGGAGGAAAACCAGCATCAGCAATGTACTGACAGTTCTGCGAGAGAAACTCAACGTCGGACTTATCCCTCAGATAGTGCCGAGCGCATGAGAGAAAGAAACTTGAAACGGAAATTACAAGACACAAAAAAACGCGGTAAAGTAACTTTTTACTATAACGACGAGGAAGAAAAGCGTACTCTTTTCAACAAATTGGACAGAATAAAAAGTATCCTCGATGGAAAGAGACCAATCTCGACCATCCAAGCACTCGTTACCGTCTTTGATTTTTTCATAACACATAACGCGGAATGTGAAAATGTAATATATGACGGTAACGACACATCACGTCTACCATCCTCAATTTCAATGGCATCGGAATTTCATTACGCCGCACTAGATGATTGCCTTCAATTGGAAGATGACATGTTTATCTGCACGACTAAGTCACTACAACATCTTGTAGATACCGTTATTGAACATCAGAGTGATTGCCATTCTTCTAAATGACAATAACGGAAGTTGGTAAGTCGGGCATGCTTTGACAACAACATTGGCGTGTTCAAAGGAATGTCATAGAAAACGTTGGAAATCTTCCCAGTACATAGAAGGAGGAGAGTTTTTAGTAAATGTGAGAGTTGCACATGGTTACTTTTCATCGGGACTGTTACCGAATCAATATTCAAAATTCTGCAAAGCCTCTTCTATCGGAACAATAGGAGAAAAATCACTTTATGAATTGCAAAAATCGTACATGGAAGTAGTCAGTGCGCTATCAAACGAATCACAGGAGACGGCACTTCTTGAAGAAATGGCTGCAACTGAATTTATTTCAGAGGAAACAGGAGGACTGCGGGATGGAATCCAGATTTTGACGGATGCTTGCCATTGCTGGCGAAAGAACGCAAGATTTTCGGATGTGGTTTGCATTGGTTTTCACACGCACAGAGTTATTCGTGTTGAAACTGTAAACAAGGAGGAGGGACCGTGCAGCCAAAGGCATGAGTTATTAGGCGTGAGACGAATATACAATTATCTTGAAGAGAAAGAGTGTGCCGTGAAAACTCACGTTCATGATAACAACGCGAGTGTCTCAAAATACGTGAAGCAAGAACATCCAAATACAAGGAACAGTAAAGACACTTGGCATGTAACAAAGGAATTGCACGAGAAGCGAAAAAATTGCGTCGGGACCTAAATATAGCGAGGGCAAAACTTGGCACGCGGAGCTGGCAGACAAAGCAGCGTCGATAAAAACTCACATATACTGGGCAATGAAATCATGTAACGGCAATGCAGAAACTCTGAGAAAGAGAATCACAAACATAATCCCCCATCACAAAGGAAAACACGATCACTGTCATTCTGACTCTCGCTGTAGAACAGATCCAAACTATCACCCGACTAAGGTCAACATCACTGACCCCACTGCTGAGAAAATTCTTCTATCATTCCTTCATAGACTTCCCGTTTATAAAGATGCGGAGAGTTACTGCTGTTGTCATGACACACACTATGTAGAGTCTTTTAATAATGCTTTACTTCAATACCATGATAAACGAATAGTGTTTGGCAGGGAATCTTATCAAATGAGAACGAATCTTGCTGTACTTGATTGGAATGAAAGCGTCGATCGCCGTGCAACGTCGTTTCGATCGATAGTCGATGTCACTAATCCAAGGCAACGGTCATCCGTTCCTGTACGTGTTCGCAAAACCTCCGAATTCAAATCTAAACTTTGGAGAAATTGGCTGCAGATTCTTTACAATAGATAGAAAGCAAAACAGCACAAGTCTAAAATATCGTGTATGATGAATCGTTCATGCAGGTAGAGTTCATTCTGTTTATTTGTACAATCAACACACGTGGTATTGATACAATGTGCCCTTAGCTTCAGGTCATTTTTGAAACAATGTTGCACCAAATTGTGCTCATTTTTCTGTCAAGCCCCACCCACTTTTCTCGGTAGGGCCCTACCGAGAGTTACCGGTTTAACATGCAGTGGCGCCATTATTCAATCAACGCTCCTACTAAGTTCAAAGTCTATGAAGTCTCTGAAAAATTGATTTGTGCATTTTTGGTGGTCTCTTTTGGGGCCTGAACGTATTAAATGGCAACTAAGTTATACAGACATCCAAACGAAATACACTGAGCCATCTACAAAACGAAAAAAAACCTCTTGTTTTTGAGAGGGGAAAAAAACAATATTCTGCAGGCAGCTCCGGAACACAAAATAACATAGTTTAGTTTTCTGTGCTCCAATTTCGGTAGTTTCACTGACTTTTTGAAATAATTTACCTCGTGAATGGCCAAAAATTCTAAAGAAGAAGAGTAGGGAAAGAGATGGGCAATATGCCTTTATTTAATATGGGCAGAGTGCCTTTATTTAATATACAAATACATGATATACAAATTTAATTTACAAATAGATTGTCATACGAATCAACAAATTCAAAACAATTGTTCCAACATCTTCATCGGTGGTGCCATTCTTTTCTTCTTTGTCATCTTCTTCTTCATCTTCTTCTTCGGTGAACTGTACATCTCCTGCAGAGAGAACAAAACATAATCCAACCCCAAACCCAGTCTACTTCTTCTTCTTCTTCTTCTTCTTCGGTGAACCGTGTCTTCTTCTCTTTCTTCTTCTTCGGTGAACTGTACGACTTCCATCCTGCAGAGAGAACAAAACATAATCCCAACCCACACCAATCCCTCATCCAATTACCCCAATACAATCAAACCCCTTGATGTTTGTGAGACTTTCTGTAAGTATGACACAATAAATGAAAAGTCAGTTTAAGATAGGACAAATGGAAAAAAATGTGAAAACATATTTTTACTTGGGGAATAAATTGGGGTGTTTGCTTTCAAACAATCATTGGTTATGTTAAATAGGTGTCGCAGGGTCATATTGCAAAACAAAAACAGTGTTAAGAGTTTTAAATAAAAAGAGGGTGAAAATGCCACATCATCAATCAAATTTGAACAGTTCACATATATCAGGTGTTTTGAAGCTGATATAGGCCAAACAATGTCAAATGAATTCAAAAGGGACTTTGTAGAGTTTACAGGATAATGAGACTGGTGACAATGCCACATAACCTTGGGGAATTTGTATTTTAAAGGACAATCAAATTTTTAAGAACAGTTCATATCTCAAATGGTGGAATCAGAATGGGTCAATTGATGTCATTCATTTGCATCATGATTAAAAATTGACTTCATAAAGTTCAATGGCAGGGAACATGAAAATGCCGCACGACCTTGACAGATACAAATATCCATTGATAATCAATTTAATTTGAACATTCATATATAAGCAGGAGGGAACCAGACTTGTACCAAATGAAAAACTGAATTATGTAAAATTACATTTGAGGTTGGGAGGGGTGAAAATGCCACATAAGACAATTTGTGTGATAAGTGGATTACAAATATTTTGAACAGTTTAGGAATCATCCAGTTAGAAATTTAATTCAAATAGGCCAAATTACACATTTTTAGGGGGTCATAATAAAGTGAATGTGTCAATTTCAATTTGATGACTGATGAAAATTTAGAGTACTTAGTAAATGGAAATAAGCAAAATGACAAAATTGTTTAGATAAAATGCATAATCAAATTTGAATTGGGGAATTTTAATTTGATGATTGGACTGAGGAATGATCCTGCATCATCTCATTGGTCTTTTTTTTATGAAAGGGACAGGGTCAAAATTTGGGATGTTTTTATGATAGGTTATGGAAAATGCTAAAAAATTTTAAGAGTACATTTGTCAATTGATGGTTAATGTAAATGGGAAAATATGTAGATAAATTTATCAATGTGCATGTGAATTTGAAAAATTGAACATTCTAAATTTAGGAGAGTAATCATGCCAAAACAATGGAAAAATTGAAATAGATATGTCGCCAATGCTGGATGTATGCTTAAAGTTCTGCAAAAGGTATCACATGTACAGCGTAAGGAAATCAGGCGATGTCTGAGGGTGCAATAGCCAACCACGTTACAAGGGCAAATTTCAGAACAATTTGAGAAGCTACACAAATAAAGTCAAAGCAACAATAACTACATGATCAAAAGAGACAATTAACTTTTTTATTGAATACTTTACATTAATCTAAAATGTAGGCTGGCAAGTATTCAATAAGAGCCATTTGTCTCAATGTTACCCATTGTCATGATTGACAGTCACATCCAAAAATATCACAAGAAATCCACCATACTGTACAGTCACACCAATCACAAAGCTTTAGCCATGCATCCATACATTGTGCAACAATTTTTGTGTCAAACGAGGCCAACATGCACAGGGAAGTTTTGCCAGAATGTTTATCAAAATAAAAATATATTATTCAAATGTGTATGAAGTTTATTGAAATATGGTCAATTTTTGTGAGAATGATTGAAATCACATTTTATTGCATGGAATTTTTCAGAACATTAATCATCAATTGTTTAAAGGGATATTGTTAGAATTTTTCAGATATTATTTTATGTAATATGATCAAGATGATGTAAATAATAACAAAGGGTATGATGCAGAATCATACCAAATTTTTTTTAAAATAATGCCAATTGTAAATAACAGTTGTAAGTATTCTTCAAAAACATTTTTCAAAAAATTTTTCAATGAATATTTTGTTTTCAATAGTTTTCAATTTTCAATGAAAAGAAATATTACAGATGGTTTGTTTCAACGGTATGAAATTTGGAAGATGTATATGTTTTTGTTGTTTAACGGCACAAATTGAAAAACTGCAGCCAAATTTGTGAAAATGACACACTCAGGGGTAATTTTGCAGTATTAATCATGAATCATAAATTGCAATTTGTGAAATCTTTAGACAGAGGGTCAGACAAATGAAATATTGAGCACAGAAAAAAATCATATTAGCTTGAAATATTTGCATTAATTAAGGCATTATGTGGCATTTTCTATAATTTGGTTTTACATTTTGATAAAAATAAAAGTGAAAAAGTCATATGTCACATTTTGTGGGGGAAATTTGGTATTCAGAAGGATCATGACATTTAATCAATGAAAATTATTTTTGACACTTGTGATAAAATAAGGCCAAATTTGTGATAATTATTGCATAAAATAAGGCATCTTGTGGCATTTTCAAGTCACAATTTGGTTAAGAGTGACCGGGTAAGTTGGGAAATTTTGGTATTGAGGAATCTTCGAAAAATTACAGTAAATCATTGATTGATTAAAGTTTTGAATTAGGTATTGGTAGTTCTTGTGAGAAATATTGAAATGTGAAAGAAAATTTGACAATTGATGCTTAAAATGAGTTATATGTGGCATTGTCAGGCAGTCTGTTGGTTTTTGGTAATAAACAGTGAATAATCAAAGAAATAATACAGGGAATTTGGTCAAACACATAGAAATCAAGCGGGGGAAGCTTTGGTGTAAGAGAGATTAGATTTGGTCAAATAAATAGAAATATGGTAAAGTTTTGAATGGGAGAGTAACTTTTGTTGAAATATCAAAATTATATAAATTTATGAGGAATGACATAAAAATTAATGGTATGATGTGGCACTTTCAATAGAATTTTTTTTCAATATGCCAAACAATGAAAAACATGGTGCTTAAACACATGATATAAATTTTTGTTTGTTTGATTATGGGCAAATAATTTGTGAGGAAAATTTTGGCATGGCATCTTGTGTCATGTTACAAAAACAGTAAATGGATTTGAAATATTGACAAGAACATCATTTACGGGAATCGGTCATACTTCAAGAAAGTTTCACAAACATCACCCCTCCAAATCTTACCCTATCCCTCATAATATCAATTCCAAGGCCCCATATCATATACCCCCCTCCATCCCAAACCACGGTACCCATCCACCTTGATTCCCTATCCCTTACTAACCTTTGGCCATAGACAGCACCATGTCTCCACCCTGCTGATGTTATATGCATGGTGTCCCTGAAAGGAAAAGTAAAATAAATATTAGTTATTACTTGAACAATCATGATTTAATTCCCCTTACTGGGTTAATATTTGATGACTAACTGTCAACCAACTTCCACACAGGGCAATCCCAATTTAGTATTTTGAATTGATAACAAAAGATTTCACTTATTTGTTAAGTCATTTCATCTGTATTGTATATTTTCACTATCAGTTCACTCTAAGCAAATTTAAAAATACCTGATTTTATTTCTGATCTCTGGAAATCTATCTCAGGGCAGAACAATCAAATAGTAAATACGAACACAACTGTTGACAATAGTACATGTACACTGTTTCATTACGAAAGCCTTCGCGAGTGGAAGAGTGACCCCGTGACCCCACAACCGCTAAATTCAACCGTTAATTGTGAGGTAAATTTTATACTGTCAGTGAATACAACTTCAGCTATCTGGCAACAAGGCAATCAACGCAAACGATGGGAAAGTTTATGCTTGTGAATCCCGCCATCTGACATTTGTAAACAAACTCTTCACAGGGTCACTCATCCACTCGCAAAGGCTTTCGGGAGTAAAAAAGCTATTCAAAATGGCAAAGTGGCAATGCAAGTGCGAGTACTCGCCGGACAGTTAATTATCGCCCATAACTGGCAGATTTGAAAGAAATGCTGTAACCAGAGTAAATATTTGAAAGTTTGAAGACTTGAAGGTATTTCCGACCGGTCGATGTAATTTTTTTGAGGTAGATGCTTTATTTCGTTTGTTTCGGGCCACCGGTCGATTTTTCCGCATCATACCTTGTAATGTTATACAGTAATTGAGGTTCGGCCTTCGGCCTCACAGTGTCAGTCACTTCCCATCCGACGACGATCTACGAAACATTCCGTACACCTGTGATCCAATGTACAAAATCCTTCAACAAGTTTTAATGGAGTCTGCCTGTGTGTAATGTATATGCCAAGTATTTGATGTGTTTTGTTTCCCATGCACCACATCAAATTGAATGATACTGAAATTTAACTGACACCATGACTCATGAATTTGAATCAATGTCCATGCAGTACATTACTACAAATGAAACAGTGGTGCCGTTGAGAAAACATCAAGAGATGTAGAGTGAGAAATCATACAAAAATGTATCTCAAAATTCATCAAAATATAAGCTATACAATTTCAAAATTACACTGTACATGTCATATGTAGAGTCTAACAGCATAAACAAGTATATCTATCCCTGTTTCACCTGAAGCTGTATCTGGAAACAACTTTTAAATTTCTAATATGTAACAGGTCTGACCTGAGAGCGAGCGCAGCGTAGGGTATATCGTCATTGATGTTTTCAATGCATGATGCATATCTTGGCCATTGAGGTTGAATTGTTGTCAGTTGTTTTCTAGAATAACATTTATAGCAATTTAACTCGGAAATGCCAAGTTCACTAACGAAATTATTTAAAACTGGTAAATTATATGATTCCGATCAGTTTATTGTATTAAACAGGGGCGGGAACAGGCAGGCTAATGTAAAATACGTACTTGATCCCGTCGGTAGCTCTCAGCTCACGATTTTTAATCCTCGCGTGATTTGATCGTTCGTTCTCGCGAGGGTAGGCTTGTTTCAAAATGGCGGCGCCCAGTGATGACCGAACCCGGCCTTCAAAAGTGATCGAAAATAGTCATTTTGAACCAAATTTCACACTTTCTTTGAAACAGAGAGATTCTTTTGTCGAAAATACACATTGTCGAGTAAGATTTGTGGTAGATGATATCTTTAATTTCACGTAATCCGTGTAAAAGTATTCAAAATGGCCGCCTCCATGGAAGTGCTCTCTAAATTTCAAACTCGTAGGTATACAGAGATTCCATTCTAAATTTCTTGTACATGCATTAGTCTCAATGATCGCTTCGCGAGCGGCCTTCGGCCGCTCTGGCTGCGCTCGCTAATATCCTCTCATTATCCAGCCCCTCTCATTAATGCACGTTGATTTGTTTCATGATACGATAGCTTTGCGTATAAACAGCGAAAGATATAGCTACTCACTACTATTTTCAATAGAAAGTATGTGGTGTTATCAAAATTGAAAGTTGGATGCGAAGAACTTACCGAGACATGTCTTGGAGAGGCAGGGATCCAGTCCTCGGAGCATTCGATGTCACAGTTCCAGAGAGACCGGGCGAAAGGCATGCAGCATCCACACCACTGAAGTTGCTTTAATTAGAGGTCAATGTAAGTCAGAAATTACAGATCAGCAATGTCCGGAAAGTTCACGTCAAATTGTTCAACGAAATCTTGAAACGCGCAACGTGGATAGAGGGACTGTGGCGCAACGTAACTTGGAATCGCGGTGGTCTTACATACGCATCCAATGTCGGTATTCTCACATAAACAAGTGGATCTCGCACAGTCTCGCTCACCAGAGGGCGCATGAAGTTCGCCATGCGATGTGGGAGTATCGTTCTTTCAGGTGCATATTTATTTGCGGTACCTCTGCAGCCTGGTCTTCAATTTTTTAACTCTAAGTTGTATTCTAACTACAAACTTTTGACCGCCGATATGCGTATATTTCTCGATTAGAGAAATATAAAGCTTGTCACATGAATCTTCCTGCAATTTTCAGCCGAAACAAATTATCACATGAATCTCAGTAAGCTTACTCAGTCAACCTCACAGGCGCCCGTGGGTTGAGTAGTCTGCTAGATCGATCGATTTCCTGTTCGATCTGTCCGCCACTGCAACCTATTTGGAAGTATTTATATGGAAGTGGTGGTTGCAGTGGTGGGCATAGATAGATCAAGTAGGAATCGATCGATTTAGCAGACTACCCAACACATGGGCGCCTGTGGCCAACCTCTTTTGCAGTGACGGTGTTCGCACGAAAGTAGCCTGACCAAAATTGCTGAGGGTGGGATGGGGCGAATTTCAACTATGTCTTGGTGCAATCATGCATTTAAAATTTCGAAGTAGAGCAATAAATTTGCAGCCAATGTACATTATAATAATCATTTACGCAAATGGAATTACATAATAATATCGCATGTTTTGAATATAGATGTAGAAAAATGTCATAATCAAAGTAATAAAAGAGAAAACAAAAAGAAAAATGTATGGTGCTTTCTCCACTTTAATTAAAAGCTCATGAGTAATGAGTTGATTTTATTGTTTTAAAAAAAGTCAAACACTGTACATGCAATTCTGCCGCCAGCTCCCCAATCAAGTGTATGACTCTTGGATCATTTCGCCCTTTAGATGCAAATTAAATGCATGAACACCCACCCATCAATACAAAAAGCACCTAAACTTAATGTAAAACTTATATTTCCATAATATTTGGATCAAATTTAGTTGAACTCGAAGAAAATCTGGTAATTTATTGCATTCGTGAAAACCTGAAATACGAGTGTAATTACGATTGCTTTTAACTCTGAGTTACCAAGTAAAATATCAACTTTAGCTAACCCATGGAAAATTCCACTTTGTGTTCTTAATAAATGAATTATGTCATTCCAAAATTGATAACTACTTGTACACCCAAAGAACAAATGTTCAATTGTTTCAATTTCTCTCCCACAAAACGAACAAAGATCAGAATCAGAGATATTTCTGAGAAAAAGAAATCGAAGGCGTTCTTAGTCGCTACGATACATGGATGCGACCTGACGTCACGTTGAACGACTTTTTTCCTTTGATGACCGTCATGTTGAACGACTTATTCCTTTGATGACTTTCTACAAAATGGCATGCTTAATACCCTGCCTACTTCCTGAAAAATGTACACTGCTGGACATGTCTTTTCTCCCGACTGTCACTATCTAACATTTTTCATGGGCGTATAGCCCGATAGTGGACTTATACTTTAGAACTTTTTTTTTTGGTGAAATACAATGAAATCCTCTGCCGGACTTTTTTTTTTTGAAAAAGATAAATTTATTTCCACATAGTCACAAATAAAACAAATCTACATAACTGTGAATGCATTAAAATTACAATGCGTCTTGTCTGATGACAAAAAACCCATATAATTAGCTGTTTAATTACAAAGATCATCATATGAATGCATTCAGGATGCATTCTTCTCCTTCAAGTCTTACAAGGCTTGAAAACTTTGTGATAAAATCCTCAGTTTTGTTCATCATCTTATAAGTGAAATATAATGTATTCATCCATGAGGAGAGATAACATTTCAATTGCATGACATAGGATTGAAGGGAAACTTTAATCCCATCAAGAGTAACCGAATTTCGAATATTCCAAACTGTATATTTTACAAAGGAAGTAATACAGTAAATAATGTCAGATGTTGCATTATTATCATTTTCGATTCCTGCAATTGCTAATCTTTTGATATTGATATTAATATTATATAGGGCTCAGCCCTTGGTGTCGCGCCAGGGGTTAAGATTGGCAATGTTATTTGTATTGATTCGTGATAAACTGTAATTGTTACTTCATAAACGTTTATATGACAACTATGCCCAGTTTCCCTCTGATGAAAGCAATTCACGTACGTACACGACGTCAAACCCTGCAGCAGGGCAGGTATAGATTTTCTGTAGCGTGTAAAAATTTTGGACAAAAATTGGCAATTTTTACTATGATAACAGCCTATTGCGTTAAACAAGGGACGTATATGCAATCTTTATCATTGCAATGGTAACCGCACTGCCCACCTTCCACTTGCAAGCTGAAAACTATAGCGTTCCGTCTAAAAACTGGCAATTTTTGAATCTAATTATTGACACAGAGGGCGCTCTTCTGTAATTCAATCCCAGCATTCTTTGCGTTTGCCCCCGTTCATATGCACGACAGTTTTCTCCGTTTATCTATATCAACGATATTTTGTATCAGCGACAAGGTGCATAATAACATTTACTGGCTAATAAAAGAGGTGTATTTTATAAAAGGCATGTTATATAATAGTAATTTGTTTCGTATTTGTTTATTTACGAGTACTCAAAAAAAAAATGGCGGCGCCCGTGAAAGAAGGGTACACTTCCGGTTACTCGCATAGTATATTATGAATAAGCGCATGCGTAGTCAGTAAGCCGCTGGCGCGACTATTATCAAAGTTGTGTTTTCTGACAAAGAAACAAATACATTTCTGCCAGATTTCTTTAACATATTTACACTCAAATAAGATGTGTTCCAGTGTTTCTTCTTGGCCACAAATATGACATTTCCCATCACTTAAATTGAAAGTTTTGGCCAAGCTTCCTGTGACTAGGCCTCGATGGAAAATCTTCCAATTTAAATCATTTACTGAATTGCTGACAATTCCTGTTGAATTAAGACGGTTGAATAAAGTAGCTTTGTAGCTGTCAGTGAGACTTAGATTCTCAGCCCATTTTTGACCAATCTGACCTTTGACTGCATGCCATTTCTTATCAACTAATTTCCAATAAAGTGACTTGGTTTTGACATCATTTTTTGTCAGACCATAATTCTCTAAGTCTAAAATATCATAGTTTTCTTCATTTTGGATGTTTGAAGAGATGATTTGTTTCCAGGAATCTGGAATAGCATTGAGGAGTGTTTCATACTCTGTCTTGATTTCCTCTTGCACATGTCTAATTGTACCTCCTCTAATTTTTGCAATTATTTCCTATGGTTGAAGCCAGTCATTTCTGTCATCATTCCAGATGTCCCTAAGCCTTAAAATTCCACTCTTTGACCATTTTTCATAAAAGAGGACACTTCCTTCATTCTTAATATTGTCATTATACCACAGAACTATTCTAAGAAGATTCTGTTTTGATGTGGTAGATTCACTCTTGTAAATCTAAGTGACTTCCAGGTATTTAACATATCCCCATACACCATTGGGGTTCGTTTGTTGTTGACTTTGAAATTGAGATGGAGGTAGTGATAATCACTATTCAGTTTATTGTCATAATTCGCTATGAAATATTTTGATAAGCTGGCCTATTTAGGGGTCCCTTTATCTGGATTTTTCTCAAATAATTTCATAAGCCACTTTAATTGGAGTGCATTAATTTTTTCTTCAATGTCGACAACTTTTTTGCCACAGTCATCATATCTTTGAATGAAAATGCCCCTTTTTATAACTTCTCGTTTGCCTCTCCAAATAAAATTCCATAATTTACTATTTGCTTCATTCATAATTTCCTTAGGTACGTGATCAAATGATGCCAGGTACCATAATTTTGATGCAGCCAGCATATTAGCTACAATTGCCCTGCCTTTAAAAGACAGATTTCTAGTATTCCAGATCTTAAGACAATTCGTAAATTTTTCCATCACTGTTTTCCAGTTTTCTCTAGGTGTGTTACTGTTTCCAAACTTTAGACCGAAAATGCCGCCTTCTGTGAGAGCGCCCTCTACAGGCGATTTTGAAATTTCTTTCAATTTCTTTCATAATGCATTTCTTAGAAGAAAAACATTGATTGAATCAGTAACACATCGTATGAAATGCTGGTCCATAAATATTTTCAGTTTAAGAGTGCAGGAAAGTCTCTAATATTTCATTTTATATGATATAAATGTCTAATATGTTTATTTTAATCGTTACCCAATCTTTTCCATTTACACACAATGCATGCATTTATACACATACTCAACACACATACAAGTACGAATGCATGCATGCATACATACATGCCAACACACACAAATAGATACATACATACACACACACAAATAGATAAATACATACATACATACATGCATGCATGCATGCATACATGCATACACGCATACACGCATACACGCATACACACATACACACATACATACATACATACATACATACATACATACATACATACATACATACATACATACATACATACATAGTTACAATCAGGATTAGGAAACAATGCATTTCAGTGTCAGGCTGTATAGAATAGTGGCAAGGGATTTCATCTTATGATTTCACAGATTTGCAAAGATAAATCCCCTTTATTAGAACTGCTTAAATATGTCTGTTTTCTTCTCAACTTCATTACCTGTTTCTTTCACAGTTTCCATTTCATAATGTTGGTTTTAATTACAGGCATTGTAATCCATATACAATACTGCGACTAAATACATAAACCTATTACACACACCCTTTAACAGGTCATAATAAAGACATAGAGAAGGAAGTGTATTTTCATTAAAGAAGTCTTAACTTGTATTTATGAACATTAATTAGAACAATTATGACACAGATTTATGTAAGGGCCTGCATACTTATACAATTCTAACTCCTTATTACATAAAGATGGCAAATTACACTGTCCGGCCCAAACCGCAATGAGTCCTACATTTATTTTCTACGGTATGATCCTTGGCGCTTTATTTGTGGCCTTTCATACAGTGGATTTGTACATATGTGATGGTCCTTTACAAAGTGCTCAAGTTTCCTCAAGTTGTCACCAGGCATACACAAATAATTTGGCAAGATGTGATTAAATCTATAGTGGACCTGCTCCATGCATTGGTCTCTGAAAAAATCCAAATCCTCTATGATCTGCATTTATCCTTAGAAAGACACTTTCTTCAGGAAAATTTGACCTGTAGGTCTCCATGAATTTGGATATACCAGTATCTGAAATAAATTGTATGTGAAAAAGAAAAAAAATTGTTTGTTGTGAATTGGTTTGTTTGTTGTTCATAACAGAGTAAAGTTGGAATAAATTATTGTAGTATATTTATAAAATTACTCTTGAGAAAAATTACTTTGAGTCATTTATTTATCTGTGTCAATATTCTACTTTGTCTTTGAAGATGTCTGTTTCTCCAGTCCAGCTCTGCTTTGATGTGTGTGTGTGTTTGTCCAGTCCAGCTCTGCTTTAATGTGTGTGTGTACTCACCAAAGTCATCAATTTCAACAGCCGTTACTTTTCTGCTGAGAGAGTAGATGTTGTGACATTTGGCGAATTCTGTGAACAGGGGTTAGTGTCTGTACATGATTTCCCTAGCTTTTGGAAACAGTTTAGGACACTCCTTATCAGTGACTTGTGACAACACGCAAAACTCGAGTCACATTTTCTGGCTGTAAAAGATATGTAAATAATTAAGGTATCAATTAAAGAAATAGTAGCTTAATTTAATTATTTTGATGTATTTTTGCTCTGTGCATTTATGTAAGTTTCTTGTTCAAATCCAAGAGCATGTTAAAAAGCACAGTTTTCAGCTTGTTAATATAGTATTGCGTAAAGGCATTGTTAATGTTAGTATTTGAATTTTAGTCATTTGCCAAAAATAGCAATGTTCATCATACAGGTTGTATTGATAACCTAAATATTTGGCGTTTCTGCATAGTTTAGGAGGATTGAACAGTAAATTTGTTTAATACTGAGAGCAAATATACTGGCAAAATATCATGGAAGATACAGTAACTGCCTTTTATAAAAAATGCTCACAATATAGCTTTATGAGTTAGTCTGCATGATATACTGCGGAAATTATACTTAGACGATCTATAAAAGATAGTCCTATAAAAACAAACAACTTTCTATACAAAAGTATTGTTTCATTCTATCTAAAATGAACAAGTCATTGACAATGACATAGTCCCCACTTGTAATAGGAGTATTAGTCTTGATGGGGAAGGGAAATGTAGTCATTAAGAAGTATCACTGGAGTGTATATGTTGAGATCTATGGGCACATAGGTCTATGTCGTTGTTCCCAATTTGAAACACATGAGGCATGTCTAAGTTATGGTTCTAAATCGGGAACAAAGATCAGACCTCTAGCTGTATTGGCCAGCCAAGAAATACATATGCGCATAATAAATGAGGTACAAGATGTGACATCTTAAGGTCTAATATCCTATCAAAATTGGAGAGTATAGAACTTGTGGTTACTGAGTTATGCATATATATGTATAATCAAGGTCAAAGGTCATCGAGGTCACTTGACATTTTGAAAAAATATTGTATTGCTAATTAATCCCTACGGTATATGCCAAAAATCAGACCTCTAGCTCTATTCGCTTGCCCAGAATTAGATATGTGCATAATTAATGAGGTAAAGCGTGTGTTGTCATAAGGTCTCCCATCCTATTGAATATAAAGGACATAGCACTTGTGGTTACTTATTTATTGACATAAACGTATATTTTAGGTGAAAGGTCATCGAGGTCACATGACAATTGGTCAAAAAATTTCTATCCTATAGTTATCCATACATACCAAAAATCAGACATCCAGCTCTATTGGCTTGCTCAGAATTAAATATGTGCATAATTAATGAGGTACAGTATGTGGCGTCTTAAGGTCTTCCATCATACCAAATATGAAGGGTGTACCACTTGTGGTTACTGAGTTATGGACAAATATGCATATTTCAGGTCAAAGGTCATTGAGGTCACCTGACATTTTGTCAAAAAATTGTATTGCTAAGTTATCCTGTATACCAAAAATCAGACCTCTAGCTCTATTGGCTCGCTCAAAATTAGATATGCGCATAATTAATGAGGTACAATATGTGGCGTCATAAGGTGTCCCATCATACCATACATGAAGGGTGTAGCACTTGTGGTTACTATGGAAATCCGGTCACGACATGCGACATGCGACCTGCGACTTCAAAACTGCGACCTGCGTCCTGCGTGTTTGTCAAACTGCGACCTGCGTCCTGCGTAGGGTTAGTGTTAGGGTTAGGGGTAGGGTTAGGGTTAGGGTTTAAGTTAGGGTTAGGGAAGTCGGACCCCCAACCAGAAGACAAGTTTTGAGCCTTGCCTCTCCCCAACGCCGCCGGCCAGGGCAACGTTGGGCCGCCGGGAGCCGACGCATCTCTGCGGCTGAGCGCCCACTGCAACCGTACCCCGAAGTCGGACCCCGACAAGAAGACAGGTTTTCAGCCTTGCCTCTCCCCAACGCCGCCGGCCAGGGCAACGTGTAACTGGGGGTCGTCGCAGATCACAGTTTAAAGATGCAGGCCGGGGACGCAGGTCGCAGGTTGTGACCGGTACCACAGTCCCTTGGTGGGCTATTCAGCTCTGGGACTATTCACCCCATAGACGAGTGTACAGAATTCGCTTCTGTACACTTGTCTATGGGGCGAATAGTCCCAGAACTGAATAGCCCACCAAGGCAAGGGACTGTGCCGGTACCTGCGTTCCCGGCCTGCGACTTTAAACTGTGATCTAGCTGGGACCTAACCCTAGCTACCGGTATACGTTGCCCTGGCCGGCGGCGTTGGGAAGAGGCAAGGCTCAAAACTTGTCTTCTGGTTTGGGGTCCGACTTCCCTAACTCTAACTAAGCCTAACCCTAACCCTAACCCCCAACCCTAACCCTACGCAGGTCGCTCTTTGACAAACACGCAGGACACAGGTCGCAGTTTTGAAGTCACAGGTCGCATGTCGCATGTCGTGACCGGATTTCCATAGGTTACTGAGTTAAGGAAAATATGTATATTTGAGGTCAAAGGTCACCGAGGTCACATGACATTTTGTCAAAATATCTGAGATATCTGCGTGAACGGACGGACATGACCCGATCTACAAGCCCCCTGGACTTCATCTGTGGGGACTAAACACTGTGTCACTGCATCGTAAGAAACTAAATTTTTATTTTTCTTGGCCTTATACATGGGAGTCTATGGAGAACTGCCTTAAACACTGTTCACTAGTTAAAACACTTTGTAAATTGCACTATATTCAACAAGGATACCTTATTCCACTAAAATTCTCAAAATTCGCTCATGTCTGATTTTGCAGAAATGTAGAGCACACTTTTTTAATTCATGTACATGACATTCAATCAATGTAACGAGGCTCAATTTTCGTCAAATGCATCTGTCTGATTCCATAGTGCCATTTCAGTTATATGGGTATTTCCATTTTGTGATGTAATACTTTACAACTTTAATTTCTATGCCGTATATCTCAACTGACTGAACTGAATTTGCTGTAAATCCAGAAGTACATTGGTTATAAATTGGCTCAACTACGCCGAGCCTTTGATTGGCTTACTGATCAAGAACTTATTTGCGTGACCGTTTTGCAGTTATTAGAAGTGGGTAATTTAGGCTAAAAGTTTGATAGGCACGCGATATCGATTATGACCTTATTTGAATATTTTTGAATATTTTACAGATGATCGTAATGAGGCCACATACCACAACTGTCAGCATTGAATATTGGACCTCTGAGGGACTTTCACCATACTATAGTGACGTTGAGATACCTGAGATTTGAAAGTTCGTTAAGTGCGTCATGTCGGTTATTGCTCACTAATTATCATAATTAACTAGAATGAACTTACTCCATCTTTGAAATTCTTCAGCGCTCGAGGACACATTTTGCCAAGCAACTGGTCATGCAAATTGCTATGCCAAACATTTTTAGGGTTATTTATTTTACTCCTCATATTAATGGTGCTGAAGGACTAGTTTTGTGGGTCGTGCGAACTAAATGGGTCGCGAGATCACAGTGCAGGTCAAATAAGTGGGTCACATGTCATAATTTTATCCACTTCACTTCAGTATATAGATCGTGCGACACAAGAGCTGCGTCGTCAGGTAAGGCGAGTTGTTTTCCATTAAGGAAATTAGCATTTCCTGTCGAAAAGTCCGCGGGAGAAGTTACCCTATTCCTCAACAAGTCAATGTACTTGATAGTCTGATGAAATAGTATAAAGATTGGACAATGGCAGAGATTCACTATGACCTCGATTGTTTGATATTATTTTCGTTCTTTCACCTGGTTGGTAGTACTAAGTCACGATTTACAGTCAATAATATGATCTTTACTAGCTGCATGTGGAAACGCAGCTACATGTTGGGTCGTGCGTGGCTATGCGGGTCATCATAAGGTCAACGCCGCCACGGATATCCACGGATATCCGTGGCGGCGTTGACCTTTTGATGACCCGCATATAGCGACGCACGCTACCCCGCCAACACATAGCTGCGTTTCCACAGCTAGATCTTTACCTGCATTCTCTCAAAATTCATTCTAATTTTTAGTTTGCAAGTCTCTTTAGTCATCTGAAGGGCAGTTTAGTGCAGCATAGCTAGATGTCCTCGAATATGCAGCTTTAGGGCGTTCATGCACGTGCACAGTCACTTTTAGTTGGATCACACGGCGAAGGCCCGTTATATTTAATACTTACGGGTGCCTTTACCCACAGGTGCGTGGAGTTGCCGTGTAGTATACATAGAGAGAAGTGGTATGTATACTACGCGGCAACTCCACGCACCTGTGCCT
This sequence comes from Ptychodera flava, assembly GCF_041260155.1. Lineage (NCBI taxonomy): Eukaryota > Metazoa > Hemichordata > Enteropneusta > Ptychoderidae > Ptychodera > Ptychodera flava. The sequence continues at coordinate 25,484,843 of NC_091939.1, forward strand.
TCGCTGTGTCATAAGCGACTTTGTGCTGATGGGTCGCCAGTACCAGGTACTTCAGGTCGGTTAACGGAGCGTTCGGTTATTATGGCCGGGGGTGGGCCGGCAAAATCCAGGGGGGGGGGGTCACCTCAAATTTAAAACTGCAAAGGGGGGGGGGGTCATGTATTTTTCAAACAGCTCAGAGGGGGGGGGGGGTCACTTAATTTTCATAAGTATCCGTCCTATCTAAAAGCAGTTTCAGTGTTCATAAATATTCTGGGAGATAAAAATGATTCGTTGCATGATTTCATTCTCTGCAGTTATTCACCTGTAAATCTGAACAAAAGTATAATTATCTGTCACATGAACATCTTGACTTGACAAGTCTGAGGCTTGTCTTATTGTAAATCAAGCTCACTGAACTGAGGGCAGTGAACAATTCCTATTACTTACATATTAGATATATCGCAAGTTTTGTCAGGGAAATTATTTAACTGTTACCAGTACTGAGACTACTAGTACCATGAAAAGTTAAATAATACTTTTAGGTGAAATTCCAATATCATAATTGTTGTCCACATCTGAACTTTTAAATACCCTATTTGAATCAAGTACATTTGTATCAATTATCAAACACCTATAAAAGCACAAATTAATTTAGTTTAGCATTGTAAAAAAATTATTCTTAGTTTTTTCATAGACTCCAATGTATAGTGAATCAACATTTCGGTGAAATTCCAAAATCCAATTTCTTGCACACATATCAACCTTTAACCATCCTAGGCTAACTAAGTACTTTAAAATGAATTATCAAATGTCTCTAAATACACAGATTTTGATAGTTTTGTATTTGAAAAAATTATTCATATTTTCCTCATAGACTCCCATGTACAGTGAATCTACATTTTGGTATAATTCCAAAATCCAATTTCTGGCAAACACATCCATTTGTTACCACCCTAATCTAATCTAGTACATTGATATCAATAATCGAGAGTACATAAATACATTGGTTTACCTATTTTTGTATTGGAAAAAAATTATTCATACTTTCCTCATAGACTCCCATGTATAGTGGACATTTTCAGTGAAATTCCATAATCAGATTTCTTGTACACATAATATGCACATTTAACCATCACATTCTAATCAAGTACAATTATGTTAATTATTGAACGTCTGTATATGCACAAGTATATATAATTATTCACAATTTTATCATTGACTCCCATGTATAGTGGATGAACATTTTGGTGAAATTCTAAGGTCAAACTTTTTGTCCACATGCCAGTTGTAACAACCCTATTTCATTTAAGTACATTTATGTAAATTATCAAATATATATAAATGCATAGATATAGTTTTGCATTGAAAAAGTATTACATAGATTTCGCATACATGTATGAGAAAATATATGTATACCATGTATAGTGAATCAACATTATCAACAGCTGATTTTTAATTAAATCCAAATATAAAAATTTTGTACACACACGCTTGCGCAAAAATATTGCGTTCCACCAGTAATTTCTGTCCAACCCCTTTGAGGGGTAATTTCAAAATTATAAGCAAGTCAGAAGGGCAAATCTGAGCATCAACACCTTTTGAGTTTGAAAGGAAGGTCATTTGAAAAAATCTAAGCTCTTTTTGGGGGGATTCTATCGCTCCATACCCCGAGGTGTTTGTGTGTGCAACTTTACTCAAGCAATGTGGGGGGGGGGGGGGGTCATGAAATTTTTGTCATCTTGAAAGGGGGGGTCATCAACTTTTTGGTACAATGGGTAGGGGGGTTCACTTATTTTGACTAATGCGCAGGAAGAATTTGCCGGCCCACCCCCGGCCATAATAACTGAACGCTCCCTAAGATCGATCTCAAGACGGTGTCATTTTCGAAATCGGATGGGTCAAGAAAACCCCAAATGCTAAGATCCTTCCGTCACCGATTTAGAACGGTGAATGTGTATGCATTCTGCAAACACGCTGTTGAGCTGACTTTTGGGCCGTAGATTGGCATGGTTGGACATATTTCGGGTGGTCTCGGTAAGCAGCTTGGCAATAAACGTGTCTGAAACAGCAATCCCGTCAATAAAAGCATATTTACGTGCGACCATCCAAAAAAAAAAGAATGGCCGACCTTCTACTAACGCTACTGCAGCCAACACAGTCGTGTGTGTAGACAGCTACGCCCCCTGTCACGATAAGGCCAAAGAAAAAAAAATTGCTGTTCCGATAACCCGACCTACCCTATTTTTTGCCTGCCGACCCTAAATTTTCTAGAGCTACATAAACACGGAAGTAGAAAAAAAAACCGTCAAAAACACCGTAAAATCACGTGTTCGTTACCTGGCATTTGATTTTTGCTTGAACGAGGACGTCTTTTACGTTTTTATTCCTTTTATATGTATGATACTCCTGGAAATATTGTGGCCCTGAATCCCTGAAAAGAGTATATTTAAAAGTAAAAATATTTTGGATAAAAAATCCCTACCGACCTACCTACCCTATTTTTGAAAACCATGTTATCGGAACAGCGCAATTTATTTGTTTGGCCTAAAGTGAAGACCGTATTAATTTTGAGAACATAAAAATAGGAAGCGTAAGTCATTCATGGCGATGCGGGAAGTCCTCCTCATGCTTGGAATGTTACTATTGCCTAAGGCATGTTTATATCGATACAAATACTATAGATATTAATTTAAAGGACTGGGAGGAACATGCTCCAGTAAACATGCGGATTACACAAGCAGTGATTTAAGGTACAACGCGCTTGGAAAGTGAAAGACTTAAACTTTTGCTAAAACTTTCCTCAAGGAATATTTCACTCATTTTCTTTCAAAATCAAGAATAAAAATCAGGGGTCACCGTGCAAATTTTGGCACTAGAGAAAAAAATAATCCAAGATTTACCGATATTTAAAATTCAAAATGGCCGCCATCTCTGTGTTAACTCAAAAAAAATATGAAATTTTCGAATTTCGAAAAACTAAGCCTGCGAAAAGTTTTCTTACACCAAGAGCTTTAAAATGAACCCCACAAGTGGTATATCAGAAAAGAATTGTAAAATTTTGAGAGTCCGAATATCTGTCCCCCAGGCGCGTTATCCAGTCAAATCGAATCATATTCCGTTCATGTTCAATTAACCAAACAAGATGTATCGATGCTTTGGGTCGTACATTATATTGTATTCACCAGTAAATGCATAAACGTATAACTTCATGTCTAATTCTAAATGTCGCATGTGTGTCACATATTCAATCTGTTTAGAAACTTAGGCGCTTACTCAATACAGTCAAGCCAAATCACCACCTTCCTCCAAAGTAGTCCCATTCTCTGCCGATAAACCCATTCTTCTGTGCCTAGTTCTATTTTCAGACAAATTGCTGTATACTTTTCTTGACATAAGAGCTCCTTCCATAACATATTTCAATTCCTGTAACGGCAACTGATCAAAGCTGAAGTCTACCCCCTGTCAGATTTTCTTTGTCTTCGGACCGATTTGGTGATTCACAATACACGACAGGTGTGAAGAAACCGTGGACAGTTCCACTTTTAAAAATCTACTATCAGTAGACAATTCGCCACCGCTGTTTTCTCTCCCTCAGACAATGGACACATTAGTGGAAAAGCTTGGAAGACTGGAAGCGCTATCTAGAAGGCTAGAGCCAGCCTCTAAAGAAAATCAGAGACTGACAGAAATCGTGACTGGACGAGCTAAAAAGTTCGTAGAGGACTTAAACGATGTGGAATCAAGGAAAGTCTTTGTCAAAGCGAAAGACAAGACATCTTCTGTCGTTTTGAACACACCCTTCAGTGATGATGGTGTAGCTATTGGTAGGTTACATTTTTAGCTTCCGTCTGGGGATATTTTGAACTGAAGTGATTTCCAGCAGTAAGCGACTTAATTTCTCACTTTGAAAACATTTTCTACGCCAAAATGGAACATGCAGAAGACGGTCGTGACGTAGATGTCAACTGAAGTCTGAAGATGTCAACATTATGTCAACATCAACTGAAGATGTCAACATTATGTTTTTGCGAAAGTGTTGTTGTGCATGCTGTTGTTGCAGCTAGCGCTGCTGTTGTTGTTGATACTGCTGAATCAGTTGATGATTGAGACGGAGCCTATGGTGATGGTTCTGACGATGATTTTCGATCAAATTGTTTACTCAATCATCAAATTTTGTGCTTAGTAATACATTAACTTCTCTGTAAAATCTCACAGCCAAAACTTTCTGTGTTGCACTAACGATGAATGGTGGCAGTGCAATATGTTTTGCCCCAAACACTATCATGGAAAATGGTTGACGAACTGAAACTTACCAACACAAAAGAGGAGTAAGGGCAATGAACAAGTCTTACTTAATTACGTCAATCAACTTTAATTAAAGGCCACGAATTAACTAAGTCACACTTTTTTAGCTTTTTTAGGAATTTTGATTGATATGAAAAGTAGTTTATGTTTTTTGACTTCTTAAAACATGCTGAAATACTGGTCAACTGTGCACAACCTGCTTGCACCCAGAAAAAAGATTAAGCATTCAGTGAAACATTTTATGATCCGTTCCAAAGAATCAAATTTAAAAATTCATGTGTAAAGTACCAAACGCTCACTTTGCATGGCTTGCAAGCTTTTGTAAGGAAATCTAAATTTGCAGTCTCTTTCATATAGATAAGGATAGCGGCTTTTCCTTCAAGTTAAATTTGTGCACAGTCCCTCCACCGTGATTTTTGGCAATTTTTATTTGTGATAGGAAAACAAGTCCGCATAGGAAAATGTCATAATTTATCTACAGGTTACATACGAATTGATGTTTTCATTCAGCGAAGGGGTAATTTTTGACACTTTTGCAGTAATGTAACGTCGCCAGTTTTTTCGAGCGACTTTGTCCCTCCACTGGCTCACGAAAAGCTACCGCTCTGTCTGCGACTATTATTGAGTTTATACACGTAAAACGACATTACATTACATTACATTACATTACATTACATTACATTACATTACATTACATTACATTACATTACATTACATTACATTACATTACATTACATTACATTACATCACATTACATTACATTACAGTACAGTACATCACATTACATTACATTACATTACATTACATTACATTACATTACATTACATTACATTACATTACATTACATTACATTACATTACAGTACAGTACAGTACAGTACAATACATCACATCACATTACATTACATTACATTACATTACATTACATTACATTACATTACATTACATTACATTACATTACATTACATTACAGAAGAGCTGATGGATCTGTACGAGGACAATGTTCAATATAGCGGAATATGTCTAGCTCACGCGATGTCTTTATCCTTCGTACATGGAGGCGGGCTGTATGTCTCCGCTCTAGGAAATTACTATGGGTCCATAATTAACCAGGACACAGGTGAGTAGAGATATGTACTTTTAGAGAAATTTGCAGTAATTTCTCTATGAAGTGTGGTATGATTCGCATCCGCTCTAAATAGCTCACGGTTCTTTTCTGACCGAGAGCTTGTTTGGACTGAAGTAAACATTACATTCTCTTCCCAATGGTTTTGTGATACTGCATTAAGAATTTTTATTTTCTTTCTTAGAATAACACACAGAATGTGGGGCAACTTTATTTAAAAACACAAGCTGAATTCGTATTCATTTGCTGTTCTCATCGTAAGTTTTTATGGCGGTCCTTGTGTATTCTTGATTAAGAAAACAAGGAGTCAAAACGTTTCCCTCTGTCAATTGAAAGCATTTTACGAATAAGGGTGCATACTATCCAGAAGTCACAGATGGGACTCGATGTTTTAATATGGTTTGGGCCATAAACTTTTGATCGAGGTCAGTTCACATACTGGCTTATATGATGTAATAAAAGAAAATAAGACAAGAAAGAAAGAAAGAAAGAAAGAAAGAAAGAAAGAAAGAAGAACAAGGTTACCAAAGCTATCTTTTCTCATTTTCTATGTTGCATAGGAGCTTTATACATTGCGCCAGAAGGCGTCCGCTTGGAGAAATCACTGATATCATGGGCGGCGTCACTGATCGGCTACCCTCAGGAGCATGCGGGGACATTGACCTCAAGTGGCACAACAAGCACTATCACCGCGATAGCAACTGCAAGAGACAGCATGAAGTTGAAGGCCAAAGAGTTTGAAAGGTAAAAGTTTTTTTCTTTCGATAAGATCAAGTCCATCCCTTTCAACTCCCCTTCTCTGTTTGCTTGGTCATCCATATATGCTCAGCCGCAAATGCATCGAGAATGCGCCATCACCGGTCAGAAGAATCTCGATCTGATTTTGGATTTTTACAGTAGCTGGATTCGCTGCTCATCTACACAGGAGCAGCAAATAAAGCTGTTAACGAAAACAAGGTATTCGTAAGATATTTTGCGGGCAGAGCAACATATTTTATCATCGTATCGGCGAACATTGAATGGACAGTGGCTCCGCTCCAGGTATGTAAGGGTCCCAAATTCGACAAAGTGAGCGTCGAACTGAGCGTGGCAAAAGACAAAGTGAGCGTCAAACTGAGCGTGGAAAATGACAAAGTGAGCGTCAAACTGAGCGTGGAAAATGACAAAGTGAGCGTCGAACTGGGCGTGGAAAATGACAAAGTGAGCGTCGAACTGAGCGTTGGAAATGGCAAAGTGAGCGTCGAACTGAGCGTCGAACTGAGCGTTGGAAACTGATAAAGTGAGTGTCAAACAGCGTTGAATACGAAGTAAGCGTCAAACTGGGCGAAAAAAGAAGAACTGAGCGTTGAACTTAGTAAGAGTGCTAAAACGTAGCGAATATGCGAAATATAGCTTGCATGGGTGCTCAGTTAGCGCGTACTGGATAGTACACGATTTGCCAGTCGGCTAATAAAAACGTGTTTACGATGATGCGCGCAATATTGGTGTCATATTTACAATTAATTACAGTTTACTCTTCGTAGTCAAAAAGAATAAGAGATAGGAGTCAAGGTCCTGCAGTTGACGGACCTCGATGGAGCAATGTCAATCACTATCTGTAGTGTGCATGTACGTGAGTTGACAAATGGCAGGCAGAGCGAGGTCAAATTACGTCATTCTCTATGTGTTGACTGAGACTGAAAAGTTTTGAGCCAATCATAAGCTTACACCTGAAGCCGAGAAAATTACTGTAACTTTCATTTTTTCGGGTGAAAGATGTTCTCTCACGTTGCTTTAATTCTGAAACATTTGTCATGTTCGGCAATCGTGATGTCAAATGGATAGAAAATCACGGTCATCACATGCACAGAATCCCACGTCCAAAAAACGATCATCGCATAGAGTGTCACGTTCAGCAAACGCTTTCCAGACAATGTGTTTATTCAGGCAAAGTCTAAATTGACCTTTCAACATCAAGAGTCTTTGGATAACAAGTCTGATTTATGTAGAATCATTATTGAACGTACGCGAACTGTACGTCAGTCAAGTTTAGCCACGCTGACAGGACTTCAAACAAATCAAGTTCACGGAATTTTCAGTGCTGCAGTGGGCGCAACCCTCTGAGCATAGGGAACCCAGAAGTCTGGTTGTTGTTGTTGTTGTTGTTTGATTGTTGTTTATGTTTATTAGTCTGTTGTTGTTGTTGTTGACCAATACAATTCAACGAACATAACTGTTGTGTTGTTGTTAATGCTTCAAGCGTAACGTAGATGTCATAAGAAACGCTACAAGGACACTATCATTACTTGGCCCGGTACAACTATCTGCTAACGCGTACACTCTCTGGATACACTGAAACAGTGTATAATTATAAAAAATGACAGGAAAATTCATGAAAATTGGTAAAATGTCCCCCAAAAATTTTGTTGGGAAAAATCACCGTCATGGATATACAAAAAATGGTACCGGTGAGCGGCGTCGCTTGACAATACGTCGGCATTTTATGGCGATCAGCGCAGAAATGATCTTTGAAATTTTACTGTGCAGCCACAATAGTCCTGGCACAGACACATTCATTCAAAATCATCAAAATGCAGAGTGATTTTTATCTAGAGAAGCGTGGTCCGTAGCGGCACATACCCCAGGCCCCGTCGCGACTATGGTTATCGATGCGTGCAGAGCCGTAAACTATGTCGATATGTCGGTCAATTTATATTTTTCTTGATTATTTCATAGTGATCGCGCCAACTAGATTTGCAATATCTCTATCACTCTGTGTCGTGTTATAAACACATAAATATTTCTAGTTTATTCCTTGCTTACATTCATCGTTCTGTTCGTTCTGTTCGCTTAAAGATCAAAGAATACCTACCATACTGTAATCTTGAATGCAGAGCTTCGGACTTCAAAACAATTATACCAGCAGCGTATTTTATTGACACTAGCATTATAGCAGAATGCTTTCTTTATTGAACGTGTTATGAAGAGATGATAAACTTGATCGTAAACTTGCTTCAAGTCTGTAGGCGTATAAATATCAAAATGACATAAATTTAAGGAATAAACTTCGCCTACCCGGGGTACCTCTCTCTCTCTCTCTCTCTCTCTCTCTCTCTCTCTCTCTTCTCTCTCTCTCTCTCTCCTCTCAAAAAATTACTGCAAACTGTAGCCGTTCATGCCATATACCGCTGTGCCTGCGGTATTACCGCGATCGTTAGGAGTGGAAGAGGTGTGAATGTTTCACTTCCAGTCCGTGGTAAAATGACTTTCTCACGAATATTCAGTCTCTGAGCAGCGGTAATCCTGGTATAAAATGATAATTGTCACGGCCATGAAGCGAAATCTGTTCTGAAAGATTATCTACCCGAACCAGAGCAAACCAGGGCAACAGTAACAGGGAATGTCAACTCATGCCAAATCATCAGGAGGGATTAACGACCAACGAAGTTCGTTGGGTACCGCCATTATAGTGAATGTATAACATCAACCTGGCGGGACGCGATCTCACAGCTGATGGCAAAATTTAATTATACCACATCCTATCGTTGGAGGCGCCATCACGCTCAGTTTGACGCTCACTTTGACGCTCAGTTTAACATTTTCCACAAAGTGCTCAATCGCTCTGTTTGACGCTCAGTTTGACGCTCAGTTTGTCATTTTCCACAAAGTGCTCGATCGAGCACTTTGACGCTCACTTTGTCAATTTTTGGGGTCTTACATATGTCTGCTCGGACAAAATGCCTACCAACCCGACACGAAATCGCTTGTTGTTTCCTTTTTTACGAACAGCTTTTTTGATCGCCAATGTGTATGTATGTTCAAAACTTTCCAAAAATCGCTTCGCGAATTCATTAATATCGCCAGAAATTCAACGTTAGCTTGAAGTAAAGATGGTATTAGTGGTGTCTGATCAACACTATTGTGGAGAAAGGAAAATATATGTTGATTCTAAATCCCCCGAAAATCAACCCAGTAAACAACATATGAATTCCTTGCCATTCAAGTATTGTATGTCCTTCTTTCAGCACGCCAAGCTGTTCTTGATATCCTTTTTACTACGATTTGTATGCTGATTGTCCCTCTCATAAGGATATGAGGATGCATTGTTTTTCCTACTTATCCGAGGCTTCGCACTGACATTCCATAAATACATGAGGAGGAGAGAGAGAGAGAGAGAGAGAGAGAGAGAGAGAGAGAGAGAGAGAGAGAGACTCAAAATAATTCAGTATTTTATTTTGTATTCTCTGATGTCTTCGAAATCAGGTGCGTGGCGTACATGACGGAGTTGTGTCATATGTCCTGTAACAAAGCCATGCGACTGCTTAGTATGCATGACGTCATAATACGAGACGTACCCATGACGGAGGGTATGGAAATGGAAACTTCCAAACTCAGCGAGTTAATTGAGAAAGACAAAGAGGTGGGTATTGATTTAACAATCAGTGATGGCAGCACTCTGATACTGTCATGTTACTCACACAATTGGCTTAGGTTTCGGTTATCTTGCCGCGATACACATAGGGTTAACTGTAAAGGAAAATCCATTCCGTAGAATCATGGGAGAAGTAAGCTTATTTGTCAAATTCTGACTCTTCGTGTTTTGTGTGATTTTTTTTGTTTCGGTTTTTGCCTTGTTTTTTAGGGGGAGGGGGAGTTTTCATTTACCCTCTCTCAATCTGCATTAAACATTAATATCATCATCATCATCATCATCATCATCATCATCATCATCATCATCATCATTATGCGTGCCATCCAATACCACTTTTAGAGACAATTCAATGAATCTTTGTTCACTAGTTAACCGAGCTCAACTTTGTAATTTGAATAATATTCTACAAGGACACCTTATTCAACTACAATTCTCAAAATCAAAGTATGATTTTCATCTAGCCTACACTTTGTTAATGCATACATTAAGTTGAGACAATCGGATGAGTCTCCATTTGCGTAAATCTATCTATCTTTCTGCTCATAGCACCAGTTCATGCAGCAGTTAAATGTGTATTTTGTGATGTAATGCTTCACCAGTTTCGATTAGGGTAATAATAAAATCTGCAAGTGCCTAACTTCACCGTGACCTAACACCAAATGCTAAACTTCCTTTCCGCATATCTCAGTCTGTTGATCATCAAAGTTATCACATGTATAGAAATCATCGTGATGTACATAGCTAACAAAACTGTAAATCTAAAAAAAACTTTCAGAGTTATGTTCACTATAAGGTAGAACCCATCTTTTGGTTAAAGGAACAAAGTCGCAGATATTTCTTTTTCTGCGTCATAAAGTCACTTGAGATAGAGTGCGCCCCCTGCAGGGCAAGACACGAGGACTCTCAAATCTTGTGGGGTAAACAAAGAGTTCACCGTCTTTTTTTTTGTGAAAATCGACAATCTAATATTCCCATATAGAATTAATATGGGGATAGCAAGCTATTTGGAATTTAAAATATCAATTCAACGAAATATTTTTCAGTTCTGCAATTTGCAAGGTAATACGTAATTTTTGTTCTTGATTTTGAAATAGGATTATTCAAAGTTTACCAGAAAAAAAATTAATCTCCAAGTTATGAGTCATATACTATATCAAAACCTCCCGATGAGTTAGATAATGTCGATCATGGGAGACATGGGTGTTCACTTTTTCATCCGTTTTTAAAGTTGGCCTGAAGCAGACATTAATTTTCCACACATGGCGGGCTTTTGCACTTCGGCAAGCTACGATATGCGAAATGTCATTCCATATCTGTCTGATGCCTCATTTGCATATTTAATGACGTTTCCTGAGCAGGGATTACCCCTTGAACGGAATGAGAATGTAAGCAGGTTCTTGATAACTGGGTCGACACTGGTCAGTTTTCATCTATTTTAAATGCACAATCCTGAAGAATTAAAACATCATTGCACAAAACTGTGTACGGTTTGGCAAGCAGTAGTGAAAGAAATTCCCCGGTTTAATACATTAGGAACACGAATGTCAATTGCGTGAGTCTTTAAGTCGCCAAAAATTAAGCAAGGCTATTGTCAAAATGTCAGACAAAAAACAGTCTGAACAATTATTTCAAATATGTTCAAATATAAGGATATATCTTATAAAGCTCAACATCATATGCAACACCATACCACACGTCACCAGATCATATACATTACATCATATCGTATCATATCATATCATATCATATCATATCATACCACATAATACCACATCATACCATATATTACATCATATCACGTTGTCAGTATATTCTCTTTTGAAAATTCAATCAGATTAACTCCTCTTTCATTAAATGCAGCAAGGCCTTCGCCCATTCCTGGTAGTTGCGACTGCCGGAACAGCTATACAAGGCTCCGTGGATCCTCTGGACAGAATTGCCGATGTGGTGGAACAACACAAGCTATGGTTTCACGTTGATGCAATCTATGGAGGCTTTTTTGTCTTGGTTGATGACGTCAAGCATCTCTTTAAAGGCTTGGAGAGAGCGGATTCAGTTTCCATGGCTCCACATAAAGGTGGCGGTGATGATGACAATGATGATGATGACGATGATGATGATAATGATGATGGTGGTGGTGGTGGTGATGGTGGTGGTGGTGACGATTACGACGACAACGACGATGATGATAATGAGGATGATAATGATGAAATTGGTTTTGGTGTTTGTGGTGATGGTAGTTGTAGTGGTTGTAGTGTTATTAATGGCAATGGCAAGGGAAAGCAACAGCCAATATGATGACGGCAGAGGCAGGGCCGATGATGTTCCTGATAATGAAAGTTACTACGACGTCGGCAACGACAGTGACGACGACGACGACGACGACGACGACGATGATGATGATGATGATGATGGTTGTTGTAGAGGTGCTTATGATCATATGATACGTCTGTCTGACTACATCTGTACAAAAAGTCACTACAAACATTAACGAATGATCTTCTTTGAAGGAATGGCAACCGATAATCTTGCGACGCGCGCATTCCCCTCAGACATCTGAAAAGCCGTGAGAATATCAGACATTCTCTTACAGGACTCTTCCTTCCTAACGGCTGCGGTATGATTTTGGTCAGAGATGGGTTGAAGCTCTTTCACTCCAACTTGACGCCGTCGAAAACTGGAACAAACATCACATCCCTGTCGAACACAACAGAAGACGTTGAGTTTTCTCCTTTCCAACTTTCCATTGAATGTACAAGACCTGAAAGGTGCATCATATGCTCTGCCAGGCTTTACGTTGGCAAGGGTTCTTTTAGAATACATGAACATTTCATTATAAACATGCATATGTAAACCAATACATTTTTTTTGCTGTTGCCAATTGCTAATCCGGATAAACGAAAATGTTTGGATTTATTGTCCTGGCAACAGGCATTTGACTAAAATTGCATGATGACAGCTAAAATGACCATGAATCTCCAAAGATATTGACAAGCATAATACCATGCATAATACATTTTAAAAGGTTAAGCTGTCTGTCCACTTTTGCAGAGCCCTCCAACTATGGTTACCGCTGAAAGTGTTCGGTGTCAAAGCCTTTGCTGACTGTTTGGAGGAGAAGCTTGTCCTGGCTAAATATTTTCATCAGAAAATTACAGGTGAGAAAAGTATTGAAGTTCAATAGAACTGTCCCACCGACTTACTTTTCAGCCGCTTTCGGTGACTCTCATTGACACTGACTCTCATTGTTTGTCAGCACTTACTCATCTAAATGTTGATTTTATAACTTTTCTTATCGCAGCAATGGAAGGGTTCGTCGTTGACGTCGCCCCGGTCCTTTCCGTAGTGGTGTTCTACTATGACACCAAGAATGACGAGAACAGGAATCAGTTCAACGAGGATCTGCAGAATCGCATCATGGAGGACGGCAGGATCAGTATGTCGTCCGTGTCCGTCAAAGGCAGATTCTGTCTCAGAATCTGCGTGCTGAATTTTAGAACCCACCGGGAACACATCGATCTAGCCATCAAGATTATCGAAGAAAATGTCACCTGTACCAGACAAAATTTAGGGATATAATTTTGGTGGCAGAAAGAGCTGGGGTGATGATGATACACTTTATCCGCATCCATTTTGCAGACCGGGTATTTCTCATTAAAAACAGTCTGAAATCTCTAGTATCGTACATTTTCAGTTTGTTGATTAATAGCCAAACGGAATGAAGATTTTATTCGACCCAGAATTTGGCCCCTTTTGAAAGACAGTCTCTATGTGCAGTATCAATAAAATCATTTGGCAAAATCCTGTAAGATATGTGTAAGGGAGCTGTCATTATTTACAGCCTGGTGGGGGGTCGGAGGAATTTCATCGGAAACGCTGAAATTTCGAGTAACCCTCCTGCCAACCGTGATCATTTTTGAGTAACCCCTAACTCAAAAATTTTGACTGAACCCCCCCCCCCACACACACACACACTTAGAAAAGTTGAATATCAATACATGTATTTGTAAAATTTACAAAACTACAACAATAGTAAAGACCTTAAGCTTTCAAATCCGGGTGTACCGTGCTAGATTATCATCGGTTATCTCATGACGGTTGAAAAAGGTGAAACGAACAAAATGAAATTCAAAGTCACAACAAATGTAGATATAAAAGCTCACACTATAACCAATATCCAACCATATGGTATTGTTTGATTTGGATGGGTATCATGACAGGGTTTTCTCTAGGATCTGACAGGGCAGAATTTGAAAGTACGGGGGGAGAACAAGCGAGGGGCTAAGGGGGAAAGTGTCAAAGAGGGGTGTCCCCTTTCTTGCGTGGAAAAATTTGAGAACTTTATATGTGCTATGATGCAGTCTGGTGCAATCTGAAAAGTAAAAATTTTGAGAAACTGATGAACCAATGGCGCAATCTGACAGGTGTTTCAAATTATTTTGCACCAAAAATTGAGTAACCCCCTTCTTTCTCTCCACATTTTGAGCAACCCCCTTGTAGCTTTCAATTCATTGAGTGACCCCCTCTGATTCCTCCGACCCTGCAGGCCATAAATAATGATCAAAGATACTTCAATTCTTAGGTTGGTAAAAGTAAACGAAAAACAAACCGAGAAAAACAAACCGAGAAAAAAGACCTATATTCCCAAAACAATAGAAGTATCGCTCCATCAAAAACAGAAATTCATACAAATGCAATAACATTACATAATTCCCGGTGCGTAACTGTACTTACAAATACATTAAACAGACATAACCGTTTGATGGCGTCAACTGATGTATTATTTGGGTGACATTTACAAAGCTTTTGCCTTTGGTTTCTGTAATTTGCTGACATTTTGTCTCTGATGTCGACCAGTGAGACTAAAAAATCCGTCGTTCGAGTGCGCCCTCTACGCTCGATAGCGCCTTCGAACGACAGACTTTTCATCCTGGATGACAACAATGGGCAGGTCGTGGCGAACACAGGAGTGACATCTGCGCTTCCACAGTTAAACTTGTGATTTTTTTTGTTTCAAGATCCAGATCCCCCACCGGCACACTCCCTATCTCATGTAGTAGGCATGGTCTGAATGATTGCCTAATGCATAGTTTTAACTGTGTTTGATCATTGAAATCATTTTTGTTAAATATGTGTCACCCACATTTGCTTGATATGATGTGCAGAAACATCCAGTATTTGGTTCGATAACACCATGAAAGTTATCAGTGAGATACATTTGATCTTTGCATGTAGGATTCATGTTTGGACAAAAATTAGTCTTCAACAATACCGATGCCGATTGTGAATGTCAATCAACTATATACGGGACATTTCCAAGTGAATTTACTGTGAGGAATTCAAGCATGCCAGGAAACTAGCATTGATATGTGGAACACAATGCTGGTTAAAATGTACGGTAAAATCAGACTTTGTGCGACTGTAAGTAAATATTATTCATACATGTAGTTCTGATGCAGGACAACAACAAGGTGGCCATGTTTGTCAAGGTATCCACTGTGTGCTTCTGTAGGTTTGTTCTTCTGGTTGGTTTTTTTGAACTATCTCTTCACACCTTTCCAGCTAATAATATTTTAATGCTTGGTGTCAAACATCAAAACAAGCAGCACACACAAAGGCAGCAATCTCTACTTTGTAATCTTTATTGGATTCAATGAACAAATCCTCCATCCACAAAATTAAAAAGAAATTTCATATATACATTTTGTGGAAATCATAGCTGCTTACATGGAAGTCACCTAGAGAAACACACATCAAAAACACAAAAACCATTCAATCCTCTTGCAATCATTCAACTTTTTCAAGAACACAATCATTTCTCTCATATGCAAAGCTTTATCGGAATAAATTCCATACTTGAAAAAAAATGCAAGCTTTTTCTTGTACAGAAAGTTTCATCAGTGGCAAGTGATGACTGAAGATTCTCCTGCTGGGTTTGAAATTACCATTGATACACTTTTATGATATCATATCATATCAACATGCTTACAAGTTTACCTTAATCCCCCCATTTCTAGTAAACAGGTCCACACTCACCATTGATAACAATGGGTTTGGGTCAAACCATGGTGTGAAAGGATTAAATCCTCTCACCTCAGGACTTTGGCACATTTCTAATGCCTTCAATGGGGTGGATGGGCCGATTTCAAGAAAATAGAGTGAAATTGTTGGAACTGCATGTGAACTGCTGAAAGCGACATACACTGTGTTTTAAATGTCAGCCTTGCTCCATTTGGAGTCTTATCAGATTGACAAGTGCAACTTTTTTCCTTTACAAACAACTGACAATTTGTGATAGTGAATACTACAAAACTGTTCAAACCTATGATTTAGAAAGTCTAACCCAATGGCTGGTCTGGTGTAACAATACAAACGATAAACCAAACAAAATGAGGCAGTATGGGGGAAAACCCACAAGTGGTACAGGAGGAGGGAAAGGTACACTGGGTGGGGGTTGATATGGAATTAAGTCAGTCTTCTTTGTGCAATATGAAAACAGCTGGCAACACAGCTAGCAGTGATTGTTAATAAGGCAGTCTTCCATGGGGGTCTATTTTTCTGTTCTGTACAGCAAGTAGCATGTGCTTCAGTGTCCACCACTGAATACCTGACAATGCAGTACTCATATAGGAACCCATAAATGACTGTCAAATTCACAGGGAGCTTGTGACTACAATAATGCCTGGATTTCCATAATGCCTTAATTTTTTTTTCCCAATTGACGATAATTTCAACAGGAAAATAATGTATTCCATCATTGCTTGAAAATGCCATCATTGCTTGAAAATGCTGAAATATATGTATACAGTGTATATATTAATAAAAGGCTTCATTTTACATAAATTATGCGGTATTGTAGTACTGGAAAACGGATGCCAGAAGGTGAAAAGTCTTGTTGGGGTTGATAAAGCGTCTACGCACACTAAAATGAATATACTACACATTTTTTGCCAACTGGCTTTGCATCACTCACTACAATATAAATAGAAGTACACAATTCAATGGACTAGCATGCACACAGTATTGCGTATAAATCTCAATCTTAAAATGTGATTGTTGCCAAGGGAACTGGCAAGCAGTTCTTGACAATTTTTTCCCCCGCACAGATAAAAGAACACAAATGTACAGTAATACTGTGAAGTTACCATGTCATGCTGGGATTTCAGTGGATGGAGTCTTGACTGGTGCACTACATATTTTGTCTGTACTTTGTTGTTGGTCTGCTAAGTTTTTCATCGGTGAAACAATGTCCCAGAAAAACTTACAATTCGAATGTAAATAACTTTGGTTGGTAATATGTTTCGTTTGTTTGTATTTCCGTTCTCCCCAGAGGACTGACACTTACACACAAAAGCACCGATATTCTGGCAAGGGTTGTTAACCTCTGAGATAAAAATCCTGTAGATTTTTTTAAGAGATAAAATTCCCTACATCCATCGTAATTCTTTACTTTTTTTTTGCAATTTTTAATTTTGTTTAAATTTTCTTGAAGTTTAAGACACATCTATACAGGAATTTCTATTCACAATTAAAACTGTATACACAACGATAATAATTTACAAAACAACAACTTTCGAAAAGTAAGTAATATCATACCATATTTATAAAGTTATGTCCGACTCGCTTCAGCGAAAAAATGTGACATCTAAAAATGCTGGTACACAGTACAATTTACATTCTGCAACTTACACGTGGCAAGATTTTCAGAAGACGTAGGTTGGATGAAATTCTTCACATAAATTATTGGTCCAGTGGGATAGTCTTGAAGTTCTTCGAATCAAAAATCAGAAGAGAGTCAGTTTTACATTTATCTGGTTTTGATAGACTGGTTTACGACACAAAGCATCCATACTGGCCACACTGTTTACTTGTTTGGCTTGTTGGTTAAAATTTTTTTTCTTGAGTTGATGCAATGTGTCTGATGGTACCACATTCCAACTTTTTTGGGAATCCCAGGCGTAACTGGAAGCAGCCGAGGATCCACACTGGGAAGTCAGCATCGCACTGCATTGAATGGCATTGCAAGTCACAATTATTTGTACACGGAGTCTAGTGGTGCAAAATTTGACGTTGTCACCTGTAAATACAGTTTTTCTGAAAGTTTATGGTCTTCAGATTATGCGTTTGAGAAGTCTTCAAAAATGAGAAATTTGTATGGATGACATTGTCCTTTCTTGTGTCAATTACATCCACTCTTTCTCATTCATCATAGAGGTTGAGTGTCAATCCGTATCCACAGTCAAAGAGTTGCGATGATGATGACTGTATACGGGGGTTCTTTCTGTGCGTTTCATTGCACTGGATATCACAGTAGCAAATCCATGCTATTGTATGCACTCACATATCTGGTAATAACCTTCTTTGAGTTCAGCTGCAATCATAATTGCTGGTTACGCGAAGGCTAGAACCAACACCTTACTGTTGTACCAACATATCCAGTTTAGCCAGGGTGTGCTCCGCGAAAGAACTCGCTTCATTCATTTCCAAAATCACAGTAGTTCCTGGTTTGTGTGAGAGATTACATTTTTCTGTCTCCACACGAACAAAAATAAAATTCATCTATCCATGAACTTAGATCGGAGAGTGTGCTCTTGATTTGATTGGATGATGACAGCCCTGTGTCAGGTGTCAATTTGAGAAAGGTCTCACATTTCCAACATTCACCATAGAGGGCGGAAGTCTTCAGTCACCTACATAAACCATGTAGTTCAGACTCAGTTTTTCAACATGGCTCAGCCTCCGTTGAACAGCTATTTGATCTGTGTGGCAGAAGACAAATACGGTAATCAGAAAAGTTGACAGCACAATGGTTGTTGTCCACTGCTGGACTTGAAGAAACACACTTGTCATTGATCATGGGTCTCTGTTGGAACACACTCTGAAGGGATGACTCGTGTTGGAACATCACATACAATGGCAGTTTGTCCAAAACCTGTTTTTTTGAGCAATATCCGAGTGTTACAAGGGAATTTCATGGGGACTCTGCACGCTGTGCATCAGCTGCGCCTTGTGGTACATTTTCAATTGCCAAAGATTTATGTTCTGTATGTTGTTCTACACAAAAAATCATGTTGAAATGACAGCTTGTCAACACAGCCTGTGTAATACTATGTGTAATATCTAACATTATTGCTGACAACTGACTTCAATTCAAGACTAGCATTCATTTTTTTCAACAGTAACATTACATATCATAAACAATGTCTTGTGCTAGAAAGGCTTTGCATTTCAACACCCTTTTTGAGAATTAAAGAAAATGTACTTGTTTTTGAGAACCAAAAAACTCCAAAACAACGAAAATGTTATCAATAGTTACAACTGTCGTCCCCTCAGTGCTAAACATTTTCCATAATTTTGTCATTGACAGCAGAAGAGTGTCTTAGCACTTTTGAAGTCAGATTATTAAGGACATGTAAAAGAAGTGGCACTAACCAGCTGATGGCAGTAGTGCTGTTTGCAAAGCCCTACATACAGTACCACGCATGGATGTGTAAAAGAAAGTCGAGCAGGACTTACATTTGTAGAGCAGCTCTCTATCTTGTTCGTTGTTAATACTCAATATTAACCCATTCAGTAAGGCCAGGGCATATCTGTATCTGCTAGCACACTGCAAGGAAACCAAGACAAAGGATTTATTGTGATGGAAGTCAAATGATGTGTCTGAACTCAAATCAAAGCTGAGCTTTATTTTCAAAGAAAGAAAGTATGCAATGACACAGAGTAACATCAAGGAGATGCATAATATCGTAAAATTCCTAACTGAAGCCGTGGCTTCCATTAGCAAACCTTTTCTACCATCCCCTTGGGGACAAGTCAGAAAAAAATATGCGGCTTCTATTATGTACATTCTCCCAATTTTGATACAGTCCAGTGGAGTCATACAATGCCTGCTAGGTACATGTACCTCTTGTTATGCATACACACTTTACAATCATGAACAGTGAACTTATCCCTTTGTCTAGCTCCAGGGTCTATGTTGCAACAGCCCTATTTTGTTGTTCATATATCAGAAATTGGAGCTCAAAAAAGTGAAAAAAAAAGGGAAATTAAAAAACTGCACAACCAGCGTGCACATTTTTGTGATAACCTATGATGAGAACCAAAGCTGTAACATTTCGGGGGCCTAAATTCAGTTTGAAAAACAAATTCCTACCTCTTGCGGATTGCCGAAGAGTTCATCCAAGGCTGCAGTCTGGCACAGCTCGATGGCGTAGTCATAGAGAAGCTTCTCTGGCTTGATGGCGCTCATCTCAGCCGCCGTTAGCTTGGACAGACTCTCCTGTTCTTTCAGTTCTCTGCTCTTGCTGAGACACTCATGGTACTTCTCATTCAGAGACTGAGTCACTGCAAAGGATGACATAGATCATTTTTGGACAACTTGTACCTTTTTTGTATTTTTGAGTGTTCTTTGGATTGGAGAGCTTAGAACAGGAAGGAATACTAGCAGACTATGGGTCCATTACACCACTTTTGCTTGGGGTGGGAAAATATTGCTTAAATTCCCATTTTTAAAACTACCAAAAAACCATATTACCAAATTTCATGGAAAATTTCCTGCTTTTATAAATTTTGATCAACCTACCAGTTTTCACAGCATTTGAAGGCTGCAGACGTTTGACTCTGACTTCATCCCTGGCCAGCTGCAAGGCATTGGCTAGGATCTGTAGGGCCCGCAGGTACAGTACCAGTTGCTCGGCTTGCCTGTGTCAAAAGGGGAAAAACATGCTAGACCTCAGTATTTGAAGATTGTCATTCTTTAGGAAAGGTGGACACCACCAGCGTTTGTGCAACATGTGGGGTGTGGTATCACTGGAGGGACGACATACTTCCTACAGCTTGATTTAATTGCATGGCCACCCTATTGCAAGTTGTGTATGTTAAATCACAGAGTGATCTGTCAGCAGTGATTACACCCTTTAACCCTGATTTTCTTGTATAGAGGTCCAACTTTACCATAAAAAACAATGGGATTGGGACAAACCATGATGGTGGAAGGGTAGGCTCAATGAGTCTGTGTAATCTGTGTATTGAATTCAATTGAGAATTCCTCGCCACTTGCTGACTCTTCACATTCGAAGACATTACATGGGAACGTAACTGAGGACATCCAAATTTGAAGAAGAAGAAATATATAATTGTAAATTGTGTGAGACAATATCATGTACAGACTACTGGCATGCAAATTGCACAGAATTATGAATATATTATCAGGGCACTTCACTCACCTTTGACCTTCACTGAAGAAACAAATTTGATCAAAGGCGAACGTCTCTTTCTGTTTGGTGTACAAGGACTCGGCCAGTGGGGCAGCTTTGGATTTGATGACCTCCATGATCCCGTCCACAAAATACAACATCTCCGTCAATTTTTCCAGAGTTTCGTTGTGTTCGGGTTCCATGAGGGTTTCTTCTGGCAGTTCTGGAGCTACGAATGTGATTGGTCCCTCCATGCTGGAAGGGGACGTGCTGAAGACGACCGAGCTCTGGCTGGTTGGGGAACCGTCGCCCCGCAGGGACTCACTCCTGGAAGTCCTACCACAGCCGCCGTAGGCTCCGAGTATGTTGGTGTGCAGTGGCGACGGTGGACTTGTAGCATAGGGTATGCCTGCAAGGACAATGGAAAACAAAGACACTTCATTCAGAACATGATATGTTAAGATAGCGTACTGTATAGACTGAATTATTTGTACAGAACAGCGGATGCTCTCCTGACCGAGTCTAATTCCATGTCAACATCATGTGCAGCTGAACATATATATAATAATTTGTTACCAATCACAATCTTATATTCAACAACCAACTTGGTGACTTCCTATATTTTTTTTACATTTCAAGCATTTTCACTTGCTAGTCCTTCAGTGTAAACTTGACATTGTCACTGAAATCAAAAATGTGGAGTGCATACAAAAGCAAGGCAGGTACAGAATGTCCAATGAAGTCTATGTACATTTCAAAATAGACACTGAAATCCCGTTCACTGCAGTACTTACTGGCTGGTTGCGATCCCCCGATTGCAGCCAGTGCTTCCAAGCTGCCAAACGTTGGCGCTGGCGAACCGACGTGACCGAAGGCTGCCCTCAAGAGGAACTGATCCGACAGTCTCCCCGAGCTGGCGCTTTTACCAAGGGGCATCTTGCCATTGGGTTGAGCCGGGTTGTCAATGTTCAGGGATTTCCTTCGAAGTTGCTTTTCAGTGGGGCTTGGGTCCATGCGAAGTGATTTGGGCCTGGCAGCAAATGGCATGGCAAGTGGCTGTAAAGAAGACAATTGCATCATATAACAATTACCAGCTGAAGCTTGCATTGAATACAATCGATACAAGGTAAAAGTGTTCGTAAGGTAGAATGTGCCTCGGGGCACATATTCGGACTCTCAAACTTTTCCAATTCTTTTCTGATCTACCACTTGTGGGGGCTCATTTTGAAGCCCTCTGAATAAGAACTTTCAACGTCTTGCTTTTTTTTGAAAATCAAAAATTGTATTTTTCTTCATAGAGTTAACACAGGGATGACAGCAATTTTGAATTTCAAATATCAGTAAATCTTGGGTAATTTGTTTCGCTGGTACCAAAATTTGCACGGTGACCCCCTATTTTTATTCTTGATTTTGAAAGTGAATGGTTGAGGAAAATTAAAGAAAAAGTTTAAGTCTTTCACTTTTGAGGCGCATACTACCTTAAATTGCCTCTTCTCTGTAAATAATTTTGAGGCACAAACTGCCAATAATTTATGTATTTAAATAAGAAATCTCCCACAGATCTATGCTATCAACAACTTTAAACATCCCTACAGCTATACAAATAATCCAACTGATGTAAAGTTATGTTTAAAGTTGATGATTTGAGCCGTGTTTGCCTCTGGGAAGATTAATAATGGGAATTGCAAGGCTGATGGTAATATTCCAGAAAATCTGTCACAGCCAAAGGTGGGGCCATGAAATTAATTAATACTGGAAACTTCTGGCAATATTGTAAAATATGTGATACATTTGTACAATGTTCCATTTTGGGCGTTTGTTCAGTGACATTTTGAATAAAATGTGGCTGACTAAAGGAAATTGATGTGAGGATTTACCTGTGATGGGCTGTTGAGATCATGTCCTGCCGACACACCTGAACCACTCGTATCAAAACCCACTGTCTTCTTGGTGGGTGACCCAATGATTGTGGGTAGAGATGCTGGGCTGGGCAGAAACAAGGGAGACCTACTCGGAGAACCTGTTCAGAAAATGAAACATATTCCTTTAATGAATTGTATGGTTTTTTTAACATAAGACGAAGAATCTTCACCTCTCCTCAAAGCATGGTCGGTCTTATATAATTGAATCTACCAGAACATCGCATGGGGAGAAACTGGTGAAAGGAGATGGAGTGATGTGAAAATATGAAGGTACCGATATGCTTTTGATTGTCTTGGACACTACGGCAACTCATAGTAATAGCATAATAATGGACATTTAACATTCTTTTAAAATTCTATGTACAGGGCATTAAAACTCACAAGAAATACTTATTGGCAAGTACTTATGATTTCATGTTGTTAAACATCATATGAATGAAAAGATAATCATGGCAAATTTTCAGAAACTCTTCAAAATTTTTTTTGCAACTTCATGTGAAATCTTGTAAATACATAAATCATGAGAAATTTTCAAATCAACTACGATGTGATTGAAATTTATAAGCTAAGTACAAGAACTTACCGTAGAACTGTGCTTTTCTCGGTGGAGTGTTATTTGGCATAAACATGGGCGGGGTTGATCCCCTGGGTGGAGTGGCACTCCTCTGGGGAGACGATGTGGCTGCAGGTCGGAACCCTGGGGTGGGAGACGGTGGCTTGGCCAGGCTCTTGGGAGATGAATGGCCAGGTAATTCACTCTACATACGCGATGAAAAAAAATTGCATTATGTTAACAAGCTATCTTGATATTAATGTTTACGTACATATCACACAACTGATAAAACTTTCAATTTTCACCTGCTTTAGGTGAGGCTTTGAATTCGGCAAAGCCTTATTGAGTGACCATATGCAAATTCATCTACACCAAATATTACATGTACTTGTATTTGTTAGGTCAAGGTCAAATCTCTAAACTCTTATCAGCTTTGAGGTTTTTTTATCATACCAATGCTCAATGTGAGTGGGTAGGCTGACGTTAAAATATTGATTCTGATATCACTGCTTCTATTCAAAGGCATTTGTCCAGCTGCATTGAGTGGTCTTACTGTAGATAATATTTTACGATAACAATACAGCTTCTATAACAGTGCACTCTGAAACAGCAGTAATATCTCCATTGGGAAAATAAAGTGCAGATTGGATTCTTTCATGTTTTTTGTGTTTTACAATTTAGTATAATATACCTGAGGTGATGCAAGAGGGGACGTCCCCCTTCGTGTCGTAAAATGCCCTGGGGGTGTCTTTGGACTTGACTGGGCTCTGCCAGTCATCGTGTGCATGGGGGATGAATTTGGAGTCTTGTTGGCGAACGGGTTGAGAGCTGACGGCACAGGTATAGGTTCGTTGTCGGGTCGCGATTGACCCTGTTGCTGATGTGGCATCTTGGGAATGGCACCCGGTGATCCACCTGTGGCATGCACTGGCAAGCTGCTCGGTCTGACAGAAATCAAATGAAATTCATGGATCACATTGATGGAAGGTGTGAATATATTAGCTTCTGAAATGAACAACTGCTTACTAGATTACCATACCAATGTGGGATAGTGCTCTCTAAATTTTAGAAATATTATCAGAAGTTCTGAAAGTTCTCTGCATCAAACTTACAGCAACTGAATCAAAGAGAACTATCATCATCTTCTCATATTGACAGAGGAGACACCAATCTACAGAGTTGGAAAACTCCTCTTAAAGTGTACATGGCTTGTTTAGTTTTAATTCTCATGTTGATCAGGACAAATAAGCGTAAAATTGCATGATGCAGCTTTCACACTAGAAAATCGAATGCCCCTGGGGACAGATATTCAGACTCTAAAAACTTTAACAATACATTTTTAATCAACCACTTATAAGGCTCACTTTGAAGCTGATAGGGTAAACAAAGTTTTCACTGGCTTATATTTGTAAAAATCAAGTGTTCAATTTTCTCCCACAGAGTTAACACACATATTGAATACCTAAATTATGAGATCTTTGTGAGCATACTGGGGAGAACCACCACAATGTGTAGGACAAAAAGTGTATCTATTTACCTTTCATCTGAAGCTCTAGTGGATGATTTGGAAGGTACTGCTATGGGCTGAGTTGAAGAGTTCCTGTCAATACTGTGCTTGGGTGGAGTTGATGTTATCCTTGGTGGACTGTCGCTGTGAAAAAATGAAATGTTAAATATAGAACTTGAATACCATCATATCTGCAATTAATAAAGTCCACGCTGGCAAAGAGGTCATGGAGATATGAAGTGGTTTAAAAGCGTTTTTGAGTTATCAAGTTGCCAATTAGTGCAAACAGTAATATTAGAATACACGATATTGCTGGGCAAACGGAAGTTTTCATCAGAACAAATTTACTAGTTGAACAATTACTGGTAATAAATATTTTGAAGAGTCGTTTCATGTGAAAGCTGTCAAGTATCTGATTAAATTATGAAATCAATCCATGATGCAAATTCAAAGACTTTGGGAAAAAAAAAACTTACGTAAAGAGAGTTTGGAATTCCACATTGGCGCTACCTTTCCTGTGGAAAGCACTGCCCTCACTGCAGGGATCAGAAGGTAAATTGGCTGGAACCATGACAAAGTCCTGTAAGTGAACAATGACTGAGTTACAATTCAGTTGTTGAAGTCATACATGTAGCCGGAACTGGGTTTCAATCGGGGCGTGAGTTACACAGACCCAAGAACAAACTTAGCATCAAGATTTTAATGTTGTTTCATGAACAAATGAAATTTTGTTCATAGATATCTGAATTTACATTTTTTGTTTGCATATAGTATCACTGAATACTTTTCTTACTGGGTGCACACATTAGGTTAAAGTTAGTATCTATATACTTTGTATGTTTAATTTTAGAACTATTTTTGTTGTTTTTGTCTTTATCTTTGGTATTTCAGAATAACTACCTGAAATTTACATGCATTACACTGTATTATCTATGAGGGCTACATGAATACATGTCATTTTTTCTCGCTAATGGACCAGGACAAGGAAAAGCATAACAGTGTCACCAAAGAGTTTGTAAAAACTCATCATCAAATGGTATAGTGGTGTCTTTTTTACCTCTTCAGGTTCGTTTCCAGATGAGTTACTGCTGGGTGAGTGATCTGTTCTGTCAGGTAGGTTGTGAAACACTGGTGGGGCTGACGGCAATGATCCAACTACTGCTCCATCTTGTGCTGATCACAATAAATAAACAAACAAACAAATAAAAAAGTAAATAAATAAATAAATAAGCCTGATGAGTGCAAAACAATTCTTGTATGAACACTATAGTCTCTGTGTCAGCATTACACTTTGTTACAGTTTCAAGACATCAAATTGAAAAGCATTATGTCATGCCAAATGACAATGACATCAGAAATTACTATGTGGAGTCACTGCTTTGTGTAAATTTGTGAAAGCTGATCGACAGGTTTAATGTAAGAGCCTATGGTTGGTTGAAAGAAAGAATTAAATTCAATACTGCAACTTCATGACTCTCATATTTTAGCATTGGCTGGAAATTAGCACTGATTGCACTCTCAGCATACATGTAGGAAGCTTACCATGTTTCAGACAATATGAGCCTAGCAGCATTAACTGAGCATGGGGCTGTTTCTTTAACAAATGAAGTAGGTTTACTGAGAGGAAAAAAAGTGCTACTGTGATCTATTCAAAATAAACTGGTAGCAATTTTCAAATTCCCGTCAGATATGAGCTTAACCGCAATTGAACCCACCTCGCACTTCACGAACTTTTGGCAGACTTGGTTCTGGCGACGACATTGGCACGCTGCCTGGAATAGGTGATATTGATGACAGCCTTGCGCCTGGCGACGCTGATGACCCCGATGACCCGTAGGAAGTGGCCGATCTGACGGGTACTGGCACAGGCGACGAGGATTTACCCTGTAACCCACTGGACAAGAACGGATGGCTGAAAAAATCTGGGAAATCCATTCTCTCCTTCTGATTACGTTTGAGAAGCCTCATCAGTAAGTCTTGCAACTGATTCGATGTACCAACCGGAATACTACATTAGAAAAAAGTTTGAGGAAAGAAATATAAGTGTCTATGAACAACAAAATGCCAAACTCAATTTCATCCCATTACACCTATTATCTTATCTACAATAGCGGCAGACAATTGGTATGTAAAGTTCACCCAACAAGTCAAGACAATACATTCATTGTCACTTAAGATTTTATGCATCACCGAGCACCTTTTGCTCAAAACATCACAACATTCTAAAAATAGTCCATGCTAGGGGTGAGTGAGAAAGTGTATGGCATCCATAGGTATGTAAATACCATGCTGGCCATTTGTGACTTTGATCCGGTGACCTGGATTACCATGACCGACTTACTGCAATGCACAGTAATTTACACTGGTGAAGGTGAATGATTCTACATTAAATTGACAACAGAAAAGACAATAAATGCGGCACATATCACCCATGTTCACCATTGAATATCACAGCAATAATAGTATGAGTGAGTCAGAAAATACGAGTATGACCTACGCTGGTATGTACAAACATACTGGCCATATGCAAAGCCAATCTGGTGACCCGGATATTTTTGAACCTGGATATTTTGACTGACTGTCGATGCAAAAGACTTTAATTTGTTGGAGTACAAAATATTTTATGCAGAAAGTCATTTATAATTGACAAAGACACCTTGAAAAATACAGCAACGGTGATTCCAGAGTAATTGAACACAGAGACTCTTTTTATTGGCTAACCATGAAGGCAGACTATCTCAACAAAATATATATGAACAGAACTGACAACAAATGCAATCAATGCCCGAACCCTTTACAATCAGATATTTGTGCATTATTCCCATTGTATTCAAAAGGATGGGAGGACCTATACACAGAGGAAATAGGGGTGTCAGGGTTAAAGGTTACTGTGATGCTCCTGATCCAACTTTCTGTTTCAGCAATTCAATTGAAGGCTTCTATGCTTACACTCTATTCATTCATCCTTTGCAAAGGCTTTCAGCAGAATCTTCCGACACTCTCTTCTCATAAAAAGAATACAATAGAGACTCAACCTGCCCATAAATCGGAGGCTTCATGAAAAGGTTGTGTTGTTCTATATAAACCCGTCTTACCTTCGCTTGCTCTGTATGGGTTCCACTTTGAAACAGAAATAACAGATAACACCAATGTGTGGGGGATATGGGGATATGAAAGCAGTAAAATCTAGATCAGATGCACTTACTTTGGAGTCACTGTTTTCGCCTTCTGATAGAAATTCTTCAATTCTTGGGGGCTGGAAGCTTGGAATGGGGCCTTGCCTGTAAGGCACTGAAAAACGATTGTACCTATGCTCCAAAGATCTGCTTTGCCGTCATAATTCAGGGACATGATAACTTCTGGTGCCTGCAACAATTGGAAAAACAGACGTAATGCCCACTTCTATTTTGAAATTATTCATCTTAAAATATAGCTTTCTCACTTCTCTTCGTTACTACACTGAACTGTACACATTGTTCTAAAACGGTTGCTTTTTTCTTTCCATGTTGATAAATTCCTGAGGGTTGAGCCAATAACACAGAGTCTGGAGATCCCTAGGGCAAACGAAAATCAAATCAAACGGGATGAACCATGCAACTTAGTTGTATAGCATTTCCTGTGATCATACAGTATTCATGGACTCATAGCCTGACTAACAAATAGGTTAACAGGACAAAAATAAAGTTGAAAAGTGACAGAATAAAATAAATGTGAAAGTGAAAACAGATAAATAAAATAAATGATTCAATGCAAAAGAGTAATAGTCATATATATATATATATATATATATATATATATATATATATATATATATATATATATATATATATATATATATATATATATATATATATATATATATATATATAATAGGACAGAAAGTCAGTAAATAGAAGGCTCTAGGCTTTAATCAAGAGCAACTGCCAACATTCCTGTCTCCCTTGATTGAAAAGCTCTCTCTAGTAACTAGGGTCATATGGTGAACAAACACATGCCTCCATGTGTTAAATTAAATATAGATTCATTTACATAGACTTGGTGACGGGGAATAGGAAACAATTCCCGGAACTTTAAGTATCACTAAAAGATTTATTTTTCGCCAGGACCTGATGCCATGACGCATGAACAGAAACAACATATGGTGCCACTGTGATGTGCAACCGTAACTGATACCCTTGTATATTACATAGAATCAAATTGGTGACGCCTACAACGTTTAATGAATTACAACTTAAACATTTGCAATGATGCATACTGGGTTAAGACACAATCTATATATCCATATCGATCTATATATGTTTGTATATTATGTATGCATATTTGGTAGATCGAGTGTTGGTGAACACTGGCAATGCATTCTGCACATTTCTCCGATCTAAAAATATTCCAGCCTGATTGAGCTACAGGCTGGGGTTATTTCAAATTTGCATCCAGGACGGACGAAGAATCAGACTGATATAAAAAGACGCTGGACGCACTCACCATGTACATGGGTGATCCACATAGCGTTGCAGCCATCATTTCACCGTGCAGAAACCTTGCAAACCCAAAATCAGCTGCAAAGAAACAGAAGCCATCCTTTCGTGACTGCAATGGTCTGAGGCATAAGGTGACTGAGATGAGGAAAATGAGATCACCTGATTTGACGTTGTTGTTATGATGGTGATTACTGATGCAAGCTGTCTCCCACTGACGCATACTCACGTGGGTAAACAAACCAATTTCACTGACACAGCTGTGGCCATTTTTGATCCCTCGTTGTTGCCATGGTAACCCCCTATTGTTTGATTCAGTGTGTTTTCACTTTATATTTACAAAACAGTAATAAAACTTTGACATCGAAATGTAAGTCTGACTTCCGTGCATAAAATGATTACAGAGAATGGCAGAATATTTGTAATTAGATGTATATATAGTGAATGAATATAAATATCGCTATCAGCTCTGTTTTTTTCAACAGCTTAGTAAAGTACAGCATCCAGTTACAGCTGCCAGAAAATCTCCACACGCTCCCAAGGACCTACTTTTATCCAGCCAAAGGTCACATCAATTTAGCATATTCTGCCTGGGCTCATTTGCATATTGCCCTTGTTTGGAATGGTAGTTGCATATATTCACACGTAGATCTCATATGGAGAACAATGGATGTTGCATGTCTGTACATGTTCCCTTAGCAGCCCAGATGTCAATATGACAGTTGAATTCGCACACATAAACAATACAGCTCGGGCAGGCAACCAGGCTTTTTTAACTGCAGACATGTTGCAGACTGGTTGTGCAACCACCTCTCATGCAACACGGTGACCATGAAAGGTGGAGTTGGACAGCAATCAGTGAATATTGATCGATTCAGGGGCCCCAGAATGCGGTGGTTTGAAGAGCATCCGATCATCGTGATGAAACAAGAAAGGATAGACCTTAACGTTTGACACAGCACAATGATGGAATATTCAGTATAAACACTCTGTTTGGAGATCTTTTTCAAGAGTATAGCACAGGAATAATTTGCAATTAATATTACATTATTATCACTACCACTCCTTCCACTATGGTTGATGTGATGTCTTACCTATTTTCAGCCTGATGTCTCTGGGTTGTGACTGTTTTTTACCTGAGTGGCTCAGCAGGATGTTCTGTGGCTTCAGATCTCTGTGGATAATACCCTTGGAATGTAGAACCTTCATAGCTGCCGCTGTACACAGAAAAAAAAAAATCATGAGTTTGTAAAAATTCAAGCCCACACACTTCAAGTATCTAAAGAGCACATGTATTCATGAAATTTATTGCAATGAAGTATATTATTTTTTTCAAAGCTTAAAATACCCGAGCTTAAAATACATGCAGCAGACTAATGCTTATTTATTCCATATTTGGTTGTATTGTCATTTATTGAAGAAATGATTTGCCTGGGTGATCATGAGCTGAAATGCTCTGCTGACTCTAAGCCCTGGAAAAGATGCAGTGAGCGAACAAAGAAATGCCACCCATAATGACACATAGTAAATTTTGCTATGCTTCACATTAATCAGAGATGTTGGTGACTCACTGAGTACACAAGGGCAAAAGGAACACACAGAGATGTATGAGTGTATGTGTGAGTGCACATTGGTGATTTGATTTGAATAGCTCTGTGTCTGGTGATGTCAACTCACTAATTTTAAATTTAACTGCAATACTTCTAATGAAATCTCTTCAAGTAAAGTTGAAGGATAAAGGCTGTGGTATTATTAACCATTGTTGGATGGGTGTATTTCTATTTAGTTTTCACTACAGAGACCCTAAGACAAACAGAACACTACCGGTATGGAAGATAAAGCCCACAATTGTTCTAGTGGCGCTTCAAGATCACCACCTAATTTTAACGGCCCTCTGCAATTTCTGTGGCAAAGGAAGATGTTTTCATAACTTGAGGGAGCTGGGGGTCACCATAATATTGATTCCTCTCTCTGACAAATATTAACCCATGAGAATATGTTGAGCTGCTGGCTTGAAGAGTTTCAACACATTTTTCCCTTGATTTTTTCTGTAGCTTTTATCCATGTTAATTTGGAGTTCGGTGTTGTGAAATCCACATTCAGCTATACAGTGGACAGGTACCACTCGTTACAGAAGTTTTTGAAATTCCATTGGGTTGCAAAAAAAATTTGCCTGATACCGTAAAGTGAGTGTCAATAATTGATGTCAAAATCTGATAGCATGATGAAATACGCTGTTTATTGCAAATGAGAAATTTGCAGTTAAACAGACAGACATGTATCTTTACAATGAAGAGATAGTTTTATCATACTTTGTGAAGTGCATATGAGTTATTATAATATTTATTCTCAAAGTCATCCAATCACCAATCTGTGTCTATTACCAGTGGTTGGCTAGATCCTTTCACTGGTCACAAAGAGTCTTGACCAAAATGTGGTCTTTGCGATGCAAGATATCGGTATTCATTTCATTTTTATCAAGAATACGACACTTAAATTTAAATACTAGTATAGTTACATTTTCTTCAACAGATGGATCATATTCAAAAAGCCAATTTGCTACAATGGGAAAATATCTATCTGGAGAGCAACAATGGGGGTCACGACTTCCATTGTTTACAGACACAGTAAATTTATGGTGATCACAGTAGCCACCCATGCCTCCACCCAAAGCAAACTGTGTCTCAAGGCCGTATTGCGCACTAAAAAATGAACAGTGTTTTGCAATTAGCATAACAGCCTCTGTTACAACTGAGTTATTCTGTTATAAACAGATTAGCCCCTCTGAGCAGGGAATGGGGTCATATGCACTGTGGCAAATCTGGGTCAGTGTGTGACCTTCATTGCACAATGTCATGCTGTTCCCCAAACCATGACCTTCATCATATCTAATTTTAGATCTACAAAATCAGCACAAACAGTCCATCCCTATAACTACCAGAGTATTTGGACACATTATGCCATAAATAGAAGCACACTTATTGGATATAGGTGGATTCCAGATGACCTGGAAATTTCAATCTGCACAAAACGAAGTCAAGGACACAGTTTTACTGTACCATCATTGTTCAAACCAAACCCCAGCTCTGATTTCGTCACAGTTGACACCGCAGACTTACATGCTCCTGTCAAGCCTTTGAAGAATGACTCAATTGTTCTCTTTACGAGATATACAACTCTTCATTTTACAACTTGCATTGTTTGAAGGCAGTCTTTCTTTGATCTGTCATTTATACTTTTCAAAAGATTGATTTGGGAGAAGTTTCCCTCCTTTTCAGGTATTGCAACCCCCTAAGCTGCAACAATGATCTAAATCATAATTGCTTCAGAACTGAACACAATAACACTCTGCTGTCTGAGACCGAATACCATTCTCATGCCAAGTCACAGAATAACAAAAAGTCAAGTATTACAATCAGGCTAAATACTGAAAACATTTTTAGCTTTTTCACTGCTCTGAAAACTTGATGGATGCATTGTGTTACGTTATATACACATTTTAAAAGTCATTTACGATGTCTGAAGTAATGCATCTACTGTATTTTACTGACGATGTACTTGTATTCAATCCTATTAAGATGTTTTGATCATAGATCCATTGCATGCCAAGTTGACCTTGGCCATGGATTATAAACACTCAAACAGCAGCCAGGAAATAAACATGTATGACTGTAAACAGTTGTCAATCCACAAAATATGGAAGACTTTGATACCTGAGAGTTAATTATTGATGGAGTTTCAATTCAAAGAATTAAACAGCCTTGAGATTTATTTGCATAGGCAATACCTTTTAGTAGGCATCTAATATTAGTAAAAATAAATATTGACCATATTAAGGTACAAACTCAACTAAAACCCACATCTCTACACTGACTTGGGCTTGAATTATTAAATTTAAAGGTACAAATGAAAGCTGAGTACAGTTTTTAAACATTTTGACTCTTTTCTGATCATGTGACTCACCGATTTGTTTCAGGAATAATCTGATGGTATCCTCACTTAGGGTTCCCTTGGCTGTGAAGGAAAATACAAGGCATTAAAAATATTTCTCCCTGGAAATTTTGCGCATTCATATTTTTTTATTATAACTGCATTGATCATTGTGTGGACCCCGATACTACTGAAACAGCTGAAATATGTTAATGGCTTCCCTTCCTGGAGCTTGATATCTGAAATCATCATTCTCAGATTTCAATAATACTCAGTTGTGAAGAACGCAAACAGAATTGAAACCGACATTTCATATGCAAATTTGATACCTATACACATATTCTGCTGAAGGGGGATGTTACGAGAAATGGCTACGACCTTTGTTCTTGATGAATGCATAAACATGGCATGTGAGGAGGAAATAAACACAAGGCCAGAATCTGATGTTGACAACAATATAGCATTTTCAAGGTAAATATAACGTTTATGTTATTTTGCTGTGGACTTGCAACACCCACAGAACAGGAAAAGCGCACTTGATGTCTCTTGACAGCTACTGAAAGTGAACTATGCAATGACTGAAGCATTTCTCATAATGGCCAATAGTACACCGACCTTGTAAATAATCAGCGAGGTCTCCACCATTACAATATTCCATCACCAGATAAACTGAGGTAGTTGTTTCCTATGGAGATTAGCAAACGGACAGAGTGAGAAACAGACCACAATGGGCCATCAGTTTGATAAATAAATACAAGAGTACATTCTTTCTACACTGTCTATCAGGGGCGAACAATTTATTGAAGGTACTTCTGCAAATTATGAGTCACATAAAACCTCAGCATTTTTGTCAGGGGCTTGGGGGGTGGGTGGTATTTTTTATCCATTTACGGAAGAAACTTGCAACCTCTGCTGTTAATATGAATGTAAACTATTAAGTTTTCTTACATAAAAGCACGGGCCATGTGCGGAGGGACAGTGATAAAACTAACAATTGCTGATCGAATGACTAGGAACAGTTAAATTCGCATTATTAGGCGGTCAGCCCATATTAATTGAAACCCTAGATTCAAATATAAAGTACGTTGTTCTAATATGAACAGAGAATGTGTCACTCTCCCTGTTATAAAAGGATCTTCATCATTTAGGGACACGTCATCTTCAGTGATTTCACACTATGATGAAACACTTTCTCAGTTATAAACGAAAGAAGTGCGAATTGCAAAGTTTGTTGACAATGTTAATCACTTTTGTGCACACAGAAACACATTCAATTCGTCAAGTGGAGTTATGCAACCACTGGGCTGGCCTATTTAAATGACCCGAGATCAATACGACCTGGGCAAAAACTGAGCGTAAACAGGCGGGCAACGCGTGATAGGGGAACATCACTGGGCCGACGCGACGCTGGCCGCTCGATCAATGCATGACTAGGGGCGGGGGCCGTTACCGGCGCGGTGCGTGGACGACGATCCTGAATGGAGAGCGGAATGCTTGCTCGTTGGGATTTGCGCGAACGTACTCCACATGATACATCCGCTTGACAATGATCCAAGTCCTCGCTTGCGTCATCCAAGAAAGTCACACGACCTAATCCTTGAATTTGGTATTCACAGGATGAGTCATATACACTGCACCGTACACACTGTCCCGTCACAACACACAACTCACGAGACCGGGTGTGTGCGTACGTATGTACAATAAACAGTAAACAAAACATAATCTTTCATAATGAAACGTACCTTACAATCGTACAGAGCGACCACGTTTTCATGCTGGAGTTCCTGGATTTAAGTGAAATAAATGTACACAAAGAGTAAGTTAAAATGAACCATTAGAGTAAAAATACGGCTATGCCGTGTCGATGTCGAAGAAAAAGCAGCGTGTTACACATTGTTATTATTTTCGGTTATGACGCACTTGGAAACCATGAATGTGGTTCATGTGATATAAACAATTAAACCGCACTCACCTTCAATATTTTTATTTCTTTCTCTAGCAGTGTCTGTGATTTTGACAGATTCTTTTTCGTGATGCACTTTATGGCAACAGTAGCATCGTGGTCCTGGAAAATTAAAACGTTGACTTTTGTCATGTCTTCAAAACACTACGCCATCGTCAACTTGACAGTTATATGCATACACATGATACAGAATTACCGCCCCCATCTCTTGGCGGCATATATCTCCATGAGAATAAATTCGTGCAATCTCTACGCGGAGCAAATATGTCTTCTTGAGACCATGGAGGTAGGAAGAGACAAAGTGTGGCCGCATTCAGTAACAATGTTCTCTGCACAACGGTCGCTCGCTATTAGCAACTCTTACCGGCTCGGCGCGCCATTTGTCAAGACCAAGGTCGCCGGCTGCCATATGTATAAATTACCTTTTTTCGTCTGCCCTTAAAGACGACGGCAAATGCACCATGCCCAATGAGGTCTTTTCTCTTATACTCGAACTCTCCGACGGATTCGGTCATCTTCTTCCGTTTTTCTTACTCTCTGTGACAAAATTTATCACAATAGACAGCTGGTCAAACAGTTCTGAACGAACAAAGCGATAGTCCTCTCGATCGGCGAAATTTTGCCAAAGCTTGCGAAATTTCGACGGAAATACGATTCTCTTCCAGACGAGATCATATTAGAGAAAGAGAGTGGTCACAGATGACCAGAATATGAACGCAAATAACAGATTTAAGACATTTTTGCGGGTAAATTGTTACGATATCGTTCTCACGGTAGTACACTATCTCCACTCGTTGGTTGATATATTCTGATCGTGACGGAAATTTTCACGGTTTGTTTTGGTGGAGCCCAACTACTCCCTATCCAAAACAATATAGCTTCCCGAAATAAAAAAGTACCTAGAATTTTGGAAGCTATACCATTTCTGTCTTTTAATTAATAATTCTAATACATTTGCTGAGAAGATATATAATAATTATTTACTTACGATGTGATTTCAAATATGTTTTATTTATTTTTCAACATTCTGAGAAATACGTCGGTAATGTTAGTTGAGCCTGTTTGCATTGCGCAATGATATATACATTTCATCAGCTGTTGGACAAAAAGGTCCAAATCTCGCAAAACATCATAACTGAATCACGTGAATGCACGGGAATCGACGTGATCATTGGCTTGCACATGCGCAACTGATGATATTCAGAGAAAATCTTGCTTTGGCATTCATCGTACAAGCACGTGGAGTTCATGGCATTCGTTCGTCTCATATTTTATCTCTTTTCACCAGTAAACTATAAAAATTTTCAACGACATTGACCAGGATATATTGAGTTACATACAAAGCAAAGGTCTGGTAAGTTTTTGCGCAAATTCTTTGCCTAATAGCGCACCAATTTGTTCTTTTTCCTCGGCCTCATGAGGGGATAAGAATTCCATATTGTTGTATTATTGTGCAATTTTTCACGATGAAACTCTACAGCTTTCGTTACTTGCCCTTCGACGTGTACAGTTACTCCACATTTCCATAAAATCGTGCAAGTAAGTCTGCGTTCGTTTGTCTGTCCTTGCCTTTTCGAAGTTTCTCCAATGATCATAAACTTGGCAGTAAGTTGTTTACTTATATGCAAATGATGTAAACACCACGGAAACTCGGTCATCAACCTTATTCCGCACGTGGGCCCATGCCTTTTTGGTATACGTCTATGAAATTATGGCTTTCTTCCATATCGCTTCCAGGTATGATCGATCGTTTGTTCACCTGTTAAATATATGTTTATAGCCTTGCTCTTTAATCTTAGAAAGGTTGCCTGCAGTAGCCGTAGTAAATATGCCATTCTGATTTCTTTTCCAGTAAATTATTGCACAATTTGTTGAAATACCAATGTGACCTATCTAAAACCATATATTTTCAAACATAGCAAGTTCATCTTTTTTGTAAAGGATGTGACGCAGACAAGAGAACCGCTGGAGAACGTATGACGAAAATTCAAGCGCACCAGTGAAGCCGTATATTTTTCGAATTCTCAAAATTGTATCCTCAATGACCTCTTGAATGGCCCTGGCCTGTCAGTTGAAGTATTTTCGTATGAAATTTAATCTTAAATATTAGTGTCGACAGTATAATGCAAGTATTGAAGTAGCCTTTGGTCTCTTGTTGTCCATTGTTTTCATGCATTTGTTTATCTAAAGTGAGATATGTGGTTATGTTGTTTGCCAACCAAAGGCAGGTGATCTTGTTATCTTTTTTCCCAATGTTTAATCTCCGTTTGGACTTTTAGCCCAGCAGTCCACTTTGCTTGGAGTGAAATGATTAGAGCAGATGGAAGTGTTCTGAACTGTCGAATAGGCTGTTCATTTTTATGAAATTCTGCAATGCATTTCCAAACATTGTGAAACTTGAATTTTGACTAAAATAAGATTTGTGTAATTTGGTAGTTCCATAGTATCAATGTCAAAATAGCATTGAGTTTCAGCAAATAAGCTCCCATGTTTTATACAGCTTTACCACTGACTGTGTCACTCTAAAACTAAAGCATGGGAACAAATATTAGGTGTGAATGAAATAACAAAGCCTAATTAATAGCATTTACAGCCACTGTCCTACCCCAACAAGCTTGTTTGCATATACCTGATCACATTCAGTTCATACAATTACAAATTTATTAGTTAAAAAGTGATGTTGATCATGGTGTGCCGTTGATGTGCTTGGTTCTGTTAATGCACAGAAAATTTGCCTTTGATGTACAGGAAGCTTTCACGTGCTCAGGGTAAACTTTATTTGAACATATATTTAAAGGTGTGGAACTGTCCAGCCATAGTCATGGTCACTCTAAAAAAGTTCATTTGCATATCAGTTATGTTTGTCCATCCGGAGACACCCTATGAGTAACATGCCCTTTTCTGGTCAAAGGCTGTTAGATATTAAAAGGGGAGTTTGGAAAAAATTCAAAAATGGGCAAATTCCAAAATTTTTCAAATGATCATTTTCAGAATCTAGCATTAGGCATGAAATACTGCAATTTAGAGCCAAGTTACTATCTTGTCAAATCTTAGGGTGTGCATTGTATGGGTGACAAATTTGACCTTTTGAGTGACCTTGAGACTATATGACAAAGCAAAACAAAACCCTTGCTCAAATTGTCAGTAAATGCATCTAATACTGATTGAAAAAAGTTACGTAGAAGCTGGTAGAATATAGAGAAATGCAAAATTGGTGTTTACATCAAATTTCATTTGCATTGCTTCTCATAAATATTTATAAGTTTTATGATAGAAAATTACATATAAATGAGTTCAGAATTTCCACAAAGTTGTGAACTTTATTGCATGCTGCCAGTAGAGCACTTTTAAGAAAAGATCTTGAAAGAATTCCTCCCTCTAACACTAAAAATAGTAAAAAAATTACAGGCCAACAGAAAACATTTTTGACAATGATTTGTATGATTCAGAAGAATAAAAATGTCATTTTTCCCCTCCTCACAGGTGCTTGTGTTGTGAGAGTCAGGAGTGAGCCCACAGTGAACTGTGTGGTTTGCTTTGAAGTGAACTGCTCAGGCATTGAAACCCTTGGAGAATTGTGTGATATTTACGCACAGTGTTTGCTTTGAGGTTAGAATGGAGAAGGGTATCGTCGCCTGCGCAACAGTTGCCACGGCAGGCCTCCTGGGTGTGCTCTGGTACAATAGGAATAAAACCAGTGAGGAAGAGAAGGATGAAGATCCTGAAGCGGAGAAATCGGAAACTGCGGTGAAAAACGATGAACAACAGTTGGAAAATTGCCAAGATGACATTGAAGATTCTAGTGTTTGTAAAGCAGATAACCCGATAGAATCAGGGAAATGTAAAGACTGTAAAACAGATTGTAAAGTCAATGAAGATAAAGATGGTTTAGAAGAAGCTTTAGAAGCTCGGGAAGTTGAGGATGAAATTGTTGTGCTTCTGTCAAGGAGACTGAAACTGTTGAGGGTAACACTGATGTAATGGCATCTGATTCAGGTGTTAGTATTGATGCCAGTGTGAAGAATGTCACGGAAAATGTGGAACAGAATTCAGGGATGGATGAGGTTGTTGAAGAGATTGCTGCTGCTTGTATTGAGAATGTTCATGTTGAGTCAGGGCAGAGTTTCAGAGTGGAGTCAGTTTTGGGTGGTCCAATTGCCGGTGTTGTTGATGACATCACAGTTCAAGTCAAACACATTGGGGTAACAGAAACTGTCAATGATGACAAACCTGCGAGTGGGGAAGCAAACCCAGTCACAGACACTGCCAGTGCTGATATTGTGAAGGACATCCCAGTACAGGCAGAACAACATTCAGATGTCACACCAGCTGCAGATTCAGCAAGTGCTGAAGTTGTTGAGGACATCAGCGTTGATGTGGAACAGAGTTCAGAGGTCACGACAGAAAGTAACGTTGCATGTGATGTTAAAGGGGAACTTGAAACGCCATCGTCTTCAGGTGTGGATGTGCAGAAAGATGCACAATTGTCAGCAAGTGCTGCTGAATTTATACCAAGAACCTTTGACGACAGCAGGGGCGACATAAATCAACCTCAAGGAGAGGAGGCTGTTCTGGAAACTAGTTCTGACACTGACAGCGGCGTTCAACTTGAAAACAGAGTCCTAAGTGACGGCGTTCCCAGCACCAATCAGAGAGCAGAGGCTCAGACGAGTGACAGTACAAGTTTTGCTTCAGCTGGTGACGTAGATGTGGCAAGAAATGACACAGATAGTCCCTTCTCTCCATACAGTGGGTAAGTGTAATTATTAATCACTTTGGGTACTTGATTATTGCTTTTAAGTCCATTAGGTTTCATGTTTCGTGTATGTCAATTATTTTATTGTTTTTGTAACATATGTACAGTGCAGTTACTTTTTTTAACTCCCAAACTCATGCCACTGTGTCTGATGAGAATACAACTGGTTTGTGTAAGTCCAATGTTATTGTTGACTACTGAATTTTACTTTGAACTTGAATTTATCTCCAGTGTTCAATATATGATGCATGTGGTATACAGAGCAGTGAAAGTGCAAGGCCTGGCCAATATTTTGTATTATAACACACAGTAGGGAAGGGGAGAAATTTACTAATTTCCTTCAATACCAACAATGAACATTTCAAAACGATGCAAGTATTGTCCCTTTAGCATTTGGCCTTTAGCTTAGTCCTAAGTATTTTGGTGAAAAGAACCATATTGAAGAACTTGCCCATTTCTATTACTGGTACCAGAATGTGCATTATTAATTCTATATGACTATTCACTGTTTTCAATATCATATATCATTATTACTGAATAAGCACACTCATTAGATTCGACAAATGAAATAAAGCCACTGAAATTGTTCTCTCTTGAAGATCTCTTCATGGATCTGAAGCCAGTTCTGAAGCCATTAGTGACATCTCTTCAAACGACAGCGGTCGAGGACTCAATGAGTCCAGTGACCAATCAAATCCCAGCCAGTCGCAGAACCTTTTGATTAACTACGAGTTTGAATTTCCAACAAAGCTGTGTGGCCGGCTCATTGGCAAAGGAGTAAGTAGTTTTACCTGATGGCCAAGAAGACCAAACTTTGTCTGATAGCTGTCAGTCTTAAAAAACTTCCACAGGGCTGTTCAATTGCCAAGTGGCTTCCCATCCTCATACTTTTTCTTCTCAATAATATAGGAACAGCGTTTTCTGCTTCTAGTCATGCGTCAATCATTTCATAGCAATGTATTGCAATCACATTGCTTGCTACATATACACATGCTAGACACATACACTGCTTTATGCTTTAGTATTGCACAAGTGCTTTTTCGTGACCTGTAGACTTTACTCACAAACTGATCTTGTCGAAACTTTCTGAGATACACTTCACAGCTAGACAGCCTTGAATTACTCTGTTCCAGGGTTCTGCACAAGTAAGGGAGATTTCAAGTGACTCCCCAGCTTTTTGTCTATTCTAATGTTAATAACCAACACATGGATAAATTTCCACACTCAAGAAATACGAAAATTATACATTGATATGTAAATTAACCATCCTCATTTTCATGGCTGTTGAGAACACTGACTTAGCTGTACAGTATTCTTGACCCCTTGACTGCCATTTCCCGCTCTAGAGATCCAACGTTACCTTTGAAAGCAATGGCATTGAATTTATGTCTGCGTATAACGCATTCATCCAGATATGTTCTGGGGGTTTGCCATGTTACAATTTTACGAGGTGCCTGTAGAGTGAATGAGAAGTATTGAGACTTATCTTCATCTAATTGCTTTCAGGGAAAGAACATGAAACAGCTTAGGGACAAATCAGGTGCATGGGTTGTACTCAAGAAACTGCAGTTTGACACCCGCTATCAGCTGTGTGTAATCACAGGTAAAGCACTCTTTTCTTTCCTCATAAAGCATGCAGAATCACCCCATCATGCCCGAATTTCTGTCTTTAAATTTTGTGTAGCGTGTCCATAGAAATGTGTTTCATCCTAAAGTAAGCTGTGTAGTTTAAATGAGAAGTTTCAATGCATTGTGAGGAGACAGACTCATTAACACTGAGTGTCAAGGGCAGCAAGCTTGTTCATATGTGTGTTGTCCCAGTCTACTTTCCATTAAGCCATAGGAGAAACTGCTATAGTTGGTAAATACATCTGTACCAGCAACTGTCGTCTCAGCTTATCTCCATTGCTCCGTGAGTGGCAAAGGAGCTCCATATTTTGTAAACTGGAGAGATACCGCAAGACGTACGGTAGGGTTGTCTCTCTGTTTTGTCCAACTTAACTCCCCTGAAAATCAAAGATCCTTGCACATTGTAACTATGTGAGTGTTTTTCTTAGAACAGTGTAAGTTGTCTTCTGAAAACGTAACACTTCTCACTTGAAGAAATTCAATCACCACAGGTTCACAGAGTGCTGTAGATTTAGCCCTGGCGATGATCACGGAGAAATTTCCTGATGTTGATGTCAGCAGAACTACCGTCGCTATGGATGGTACAGGCATTGTACCCCCAGGGAGCCAGGTGAACAGATTTCCTCAACTTTTTGCTTCCAGGTCAATGAAATACAAATGATAAAATCTTTGAAACACAAATTAACGGATGAAAATTGTATGTGAACATTCTGAAACACCCAATCATACAAACAGTGTCAAAAGTAATAATTTGCTAAACCTGCAGTGAATGAAAAGTGCAATTACCCTGGTTGTTAAAAATGATCATTTTGATTTTTGAAAAAAAAATGTGATTATTTGATTGTTGGTAG
Organism: Ptychodera flava; assembly: GCF_041260155.1. Lineage (NCBI taxonomy): Eukaryota > Metazoa > Hemichordata > Enteropneusta > Ptychoderidae > Ptychodera > Ptychodera flava. Next base: position 25,527,447 of record NC_091939.1, read on the forward strand.
TCCTTCCCACTATTTGTAAAAGTGCTGGTGCCTTTTCATGTTGTCATGTGCCGACATGTCATTGAACGTCTCTGATATACAGGAGAAATTGTTTCGGAATGTTTAGACAAGTAAAGGATCTGCGGCATTTGTATGAAAATGTAAAATTTTTTTCTTGCTCCTAAAATGATAAGAGTATGTTTTGACTGATATATTGTGTGTAACATTCAGTTGACACTACCAGATGGCCAGCTGGTTCCCGTAATTGTATCCAGCATTGTCACGGGTGGTCATGTATTCGTACAGCAGCCGACACATCCCACCTACCCAGCCCTTGCCAAACTGTACGATTACATGCTTGACTGTTACTCATCATCCAGCGATTCACCAGACTTGGAAAGACCCTTAGAACGTGAGTAATTTTGCTCAGTAAAACCTCCCCACATTATTCTTTCAGGGTCTTCTGCTGCAAAACACTTTAAATATTTGCTTTGTTTGTTCCATGCCTGCTTTTTCAGATGTTAGCCCATCAAACAACCGTGTTAAGGATCCAAACATAGTTTTCAGTGGTGTCAAATGCTCATACAAAGGACTTGTTTTGAAACACACAATATTTAGGGGGGGTTTTGTGAACGGTGGACTGTCTTCCATATTCAAGTGTTACATTCTGAAAGCCAATTTTTGTGTCACAAATTTGGATAGATGGATGCATATGTGCATTAGATGCACTGCCAAACTATGGTCAGTATGTACCAGCTTAAATAACAATGGATCATTTTGAACAAGGAAAGGACAATACCCATTACAGTTGACACGCACTGCTATCAGTATGCAAAGTCAGATGCAGTATTCCATCGAAGACAAAGTGTGTGGTACAGCCTGTGTTTGCAACTCATTTGATGTAGATAAAAAATAATTGACATTAAAACAGTGTGTGCATGCAGAAAGTTACTTGTAGGTATGAAAGAAATAACGATGTCTAATGAGAAGATTTCCACAGTTTCAAAGCTGTATAATATTTCGGCTGACTTGCAGCGTGTTTGCAAGGTTATATCTGATTGGTCGATTGTCATTATTCACAGCAACTTAGGGAGTTTATTTTCATTATTCAATTATAATGGTGAGATTCTGCCAACCAATTGGATAAAAGCTTTCAAATCGCTGCAAGTCGCCCCTAATATTTTGGAAAGCAAAAAACTTGTGAATGTTGCAGTATGACGAATACTAAATTCCAGCGATATTGCCAAATTTTAAGGGACTTGTCCTGTGTATGTCATGTATTTCCACTGGCAGCTATATTTATTTTGAATTTTAATTGACAGATTTTCACAATTTTTGTCACAGAGTGACAGCTGTTCAGTTATCTGTTTGTCTTGGGTATTTTCAGTCGGCCAGATATGTGCTGTGGAGCTTCCAGATGATGGCTGGTATCGCGCCGAGATCATGAACGTTTGCTCCGAGACTGATGAAGTTGATGTACGCTTTGGTGACTATGGCGGATACAGCCGTGTGCCAGCCTCCAACCTCAAGAAGGTCCGCAGCGATTTCATGAGGTTACCCTTCCAGGCCAGTGAATGCTATCTGGCGTCTGTCGCTCCTTTAGAAGGTAATCCTTAGAAGATTTTTATGAAGGTTGGAGGGAGGGAGGGAGGGAACAGGAAGCACCAGTAGCGCACATGAGTGCACATCTCATGGCAGGCTATAGTGTTACAGAATTGTATATTTACTGTTTTGCTATTATATTTTCAGAAATTTTTTTATGTATATTAGAAACGAAAAATGCTCATTGCTCTATAAAGCTAGCTGAACTTTGCTGCATGTCATATTCAAATAATAATGTAAGGACAAGCGTTGAAATAAATGCTGATCATGTCTATAACCAGTTGGCAACAGGTGATGAAAAGAATTTCACGTTAAACATATAGATAGTTTTACATGGTGTTTAAGTTTTAAAAAGTGATGATATTGTTACTATTATTATCTAAATTATATTTTCTTCACGATGTGTAAATGAACTCCTCTCTCAAGTTGCTGTCTTCCATTACAGGAGAAACAGAATTTTCAGCGGAGGCATTTGATGTGCTCTCTGAACTAACACAGGGCAGTGAAGAGGTTCAGGCTGAAATTGTCGGCTACTATGATAATATCATTCCCGTCATCAACCTGTTCCAGATACTGCCTGACAGTGTGAGTAACCTTCTTACCTTTAAGGTAGAACATGCATCAGGGACAGATATCCGGACTGTCAAACTACTTTTACGATTAGGTCTGCCACTTGTTGAGGGTTCATTTTGAAGCTCATGGCATAAATAAAGTTTTAGCCAGCATATTTTTTGTGAAAATCAAAAATGCGGCCATTTTGAATTGCAAATGCCAGCAAATATTGAATAATTTGTTTCTCTAGCACCAAAATTTGAATGGTGCCCTCTATTTCTTATTCCTGATTTCAAAAGAAATGGTTTAAAGCTTTCTTACTGAAACCTTCATCAAAAGTTTAAGCCTTTAAATTTTGAGGCACTTGCTACCTTAATTGTCTTTCTAAGTAAATTATACAAGTCGCAATATCTGGGCTATCATGATTATACGTTACCGTTTGGGCCAAGAGGTCATGTCAATGAAAACTTTCCTCATCTTTTTGTTACTTGCAGAGCTATGTATATATAAACCAGGAATTAATCGACAGAGGCCTTGTGTCGTGGTCAAATTGAGAAACGCAGCAGCAGTACCTCACTTAGAGAGTTTTACAATTATTTACACCTTCAGTGTACAGCGTTGGAGATGAGTAACATTTTGTGACGTGCATGTAGCATCCATAGCAGTGTACAATTACAGACTGTCCATGGTTTCATCAGCAGAATAATTATCTTCACATTAGATATACAAGACATCACAGCTGTCAATTTATAAAGAGTTTAGATAAAGGATGTGATAAAGATACCACAGGGAATTGAAAGAGAAAAACAGACTTTTTTTGTGTGTTTATAAGATTAACATACTAATATGTCTATAAATGCTAAAGGTAGAGGGGTTGGCTCATCTGCAGCTCTGCGTATGGGACCCATATGATGGGCTTGTAGCTATGCACGGCATATCCCAACATCCCTTTTGCAGATCAAAATTTTCAATGGATGTATGAAACTGGTGACCATGGCCAAAACAGCTTCATATAAATGAAGGGACGCAACCCGAGTTTATTTGGCAAAAGTCTTGCCGTGATGAGAAGCTACAAAACTGGTGAACTATGAACATGCATCATTCTGAATTTGCTTCAACTTTTATCGCCAAATCTGGGAAGAGGCAATGTTTATCGACAAACAGCAGCAGGCGGGTAGACCCCTCCCTTTAACCTATTCACCACTGCCATGCCGTTCCAACCAATTGTTTTGAATAGTTTTGCCTGGACCTATGTAACTGTGAACAGGGGTGGTAAAGCTACAGTGGTATAGTTTGCATGGTTAGTCAGATTATCATGTGGGAATATAAGTGCAAAATTTGAGATAAAAAACCTTTTCATTGCAATCACAAATAGTCACATTTCAATGACAGCATGAACCACCAAGGTGTAGATGGTACAAATTTTGTGACGCTTATATTTGTAGACATGGCTGTCCTGATTTTGGGCTCTGCTGTCAGTAAGTTGGAGCTTATCAGCCAGTTTAATTGCTTTTGTCAGTTATTATTTTTACAAAATAATGCAATAAGTGTGCAATTTCTCTCACACTCAAAAAAAAGAAAAAAATATTCATTTGACAGCCAGTAATGCACAACTCGACAGTTCTATGCAAATTTTATCTACTTGTTGTACTTCTGTGCCTGTCGCGTTATTTCTCACCACTGTAAGTCCATGTTGACTACCTAAAGATGAAAAAATGAATGATAATTTAACTATAATACTTACTTTGTGAAAAGTTGAAATTTTTGAATTTTTTTTCAAGCAGTACGCCTTCAGTCACAGTCTTCAGTACCATGAACGCAGTATGTTATTGAATTGGGCATCTAGCTGAATTATGAAATATACAACTTTAGTATTTTGTTGAATTGGGCATCTAGTAACAATTATGAAATACACAGCTTCAGTATGTTGTGGAATTGGGCATCAAGTTGCAATTATGAAATATACAACTTCAATACGTTGTGGAATTGGGCATCAAGTTGCAATTATGAAATACACAACTTCAGTATGTTGTGGAATTAGGCATTAAATCACAATTAAAAAATACGCAACTTGTCGAAATGGGCATCCAGTCACAATTTTGAAATATAGAACTTCAGTATGTTGTGGGATTGGGCATCAAGTCGCAATATGAAATACACAACTTCAGGATGTTGTGGAATTGGGCATCAAGCCGCAATTATGAAATACGCAACTTGTTGAAATGGGCATCCAGTCACAATTTTGAAATACACAACTTCAGTGTGTTGTGGAATTGGCATCAAGTCGCAATATGAAATACACAACTTCAGTATGTTGTGGAATTGGGCATCAAATCACAATTATAAAATACAACTTGTCGAAATGGGCATCCAGTCACAATTTTGAAATACACAACTTCAGTATGTTGTGGAATTGAGCATCAAGTCGCAATTATGAAATACACAATTTCAGGATGTTGTGGAATTGGGCATCAAGTTGCAATTATGAAATACGCAACTTGTTGAAATGGGCATCTAGTCGCAATTATGAAATACACAACTTCAGTATGTTGCGGAATTAGGCATCAGGTCGCAATTATGAAATACACAACTTCAGTATGTTGTGGAATTGGGCATCAAGTTGCAATTATGAAATACGCAACTTCAGTATGTTGTGGAATTGGGCATCAAGTCGCAATTAAAAAATACACAACTTCAATATGTTGTGGAATTGGGCATCAAATCAGATTATGAAATACACAATATCAGTATATAGTGGGATCAGGAATTTTGTCACAATGATGAAATACAACCTCATTATATTGTAAAATTGGGTATCTAGTCGCAATTATGTAATACACAACTTGGGTTGCCTCATCAACAAATAAACTGCCTCTTTAATTGCTGTGTAAAAATTTGCCATTCAAAACTGACAAAAAATTGCTTTGTGACCTCTGACCTTACTCTGATAAGGTCAAGGTTACAGGAGCAGCTGCAGGGATTACAGGCAAACTCAGGACTTTGTTGAAGCAGCAAACCATGGACTTGGCCAAGCAGATGACCACCTCTCGGCTGAATGACAACAGGAATCGCCTTTCACTCACTCTGATAGACTATTGAGAGATGTGTGCCAATTTTGTCTGCATCACCATGTTCAGCCATATGATACTTCTTATTGCCAGCAAGTGCTGTATGTTATGCATTGGATTCTTGCATGGCCTTGTACCAAAATACCAGACTTGAGATCTTAGTTATTGTGCTACTTGTAAAGTGAGACCTTAAGGCCAAAATGGCTCAGATGGCTGTCGTCTGTTTTTGATAGAATTTAATTTAAAGGGCCAATAGCTGTATCTTTCAATGATTTTTTCACTATTTTTGTTTTTAATATCAACCACTGTTGCTTGTTGTAATTTCTGAAACATGTCGACTCAGTCTGTAAATGTGTCAACTGCATTGTCATTGTTGACAAGTGAAGTCTGGTCTTGACTAGAACTCCAATAGAAACAATAGCATTGCATTTTACACACATAGACGCTGTGAAGACGAACTAAATAGTGGATGTTTCGACACATTTTGGGGATAGAACAGGCAACTGTGGTTGCAATGATAACAAGATTAGTGAAAATAATCATCTAAAGTTACAGCTTCTGGCCCTCAAAAACTGTTACAAACTTGAAATAATTCAAATCTTTACCAGTAATTGTTTATTGCCAGCAAAGCCATAAATCAGCTACACTTTGTACTAATCCATGATCAAAAAATTTTATATGAAGTTAAGTCAAAAAAATCAAGCCGGTAATTTATCACAGTATTGGAAATTAACTGAAAACTGGCGGAAAAAAAAGGCCTGATTAGAGATTGAGTATATTTATAATGAATATTTGTGATGATAGAGAAAGGAAAAAAGTATCATTTTGTGTGAATAAGTTGATAGACATTTTCTAGTAAATTTTGTGAAAGCAGGGTAGCAGTGTATTGCAGCAATTGTATAGTAAACACACGGGCCCAATTAGATCATAGTCTCTGTAAAGTGATGTTCAAATCACAGTCGTAGTACTTTTTGCAGTTTTGTGATCAAGATTGTGCCACTTCAGTCACTGTCATTTTAAAGTTTGCTGCCAATCATGTTAGTACACCTGTAATTTTTGAGTAGATGATGATTAAAAAAGACAACTCTGAAAAAAGTTGTGTGCATTGTCTTGATTCTGTTTTGTTGTTGGGTGTTTAGGATTGGTGGGAGGGAATGTTTATGACTCAAAATGATACAACTGTAACTTTTGTCAATATTTTCATGGGTTTTGTATCAGTAAACAAGTGAATTTTCTCGTACTCGGTAAGTATCGTGAACGAAAGTGTTAGCCCTGCTGTCGCATTTGTGCAAACATGTTTTGTAATTGGTAACAAATGAATTCTGGTCTGGACGGTAATTCGGTCTTCATCCATCAGTAATGCTGGGCATCAAAAACATACGGTACAGGCAGTGTTGACAAGCTTAATACTAGTCATTTTGACACGAGTTTTAAAGTTGAACAAGAGAGCACTTCACAAATGAAACAAACCAGAAAAAAACTGCAAAATTTACTGCTAATAGATGCTTATTTTATGGATTGAAAACAACTGCACACTTTCACACAGTCAGTTTTGTGTTAAATTAATGGGGGAAACCACAATTCAGAATGTTACGTGATTGGTAGAAAAGGTCAAGGTGTTACATAAGATGAGATTAAAAAACTGCTATCATATCACTGTTAAAACTGAAAAAATGTCAGAAGGCTCAAGTTGCTCGTATTATTCCTGAACAACTTTTGGATCAAATTTGATTTGTCTGAAATTTGAAGCAAACATCAAGGCTTTGAAGAAAAATATGTTTTCTTTAAACCTGTGGCAAAATGAATTTGTTGAACCATTGCAATAAGGGAGGGACCATTATTAGAAATTTTGAGGGAGTAGTCAAAATAGAAAAATTAAAGCAAAATTCGTCCTAAAAAAAAAAGAATTTTTGTCACAACGAGGCTGCGCTAGAAAGAAAGGGAGAACATGTTCACAGTAAAATGGCAAAAAATAGGTTAGGGCTACAACAGCATGCATCTAAAAGAAGCATTAATTTGTAATACAGACCCTCAGAAATTGGGTCTACGGTATAGTAGTAGCCTGCTATTGCATTGACAGCCTCGCTAAACAGTAACTGCATAAAGGCTGATAGTCAGTTCAGAATCCAGTACAGTTGGGTACTTTTGTAAGTGTGCAATATGACAGATGTTACATTTTTATTAGCAATATTTATAATCATAAATTTATTAATGACATTTTTCTGCATTTGTGTTATGGCCCTGTGTTACAATGAGCAAACAAGGCTCAGATGGGCACGCACAGCTGCGAGGGGGGGGGGGGGATGTGCTGTCATAGGAAACGAAAGTCATCAATACGTCTAATTTTCTCATCTTTTAATGGAAGATGGAGCAACATATAAAAGACACGGATGTACCTTCCTCGCGTACTGCGTCATCTGAAAAGCGTGTAGTATAGTCAGGAGACGCATTGTGAAGGAAACGTATACTATAAGCTTTAAAATGCGGATGTCGCTTTCGGTTCCGGGGCACCTAAAATGTTTTAAACCGACAGCAGACGAGTAAAATGTCGCTCAACAGGTTGACTTTTCTAAGCTAGATCCGATAAGAAGTCTGTCACTTGTGGGGTCCCCCAGGGGTCAACACTTGGTCCCACACTATTTTTACTTTATATTAATGATCTTCCGAACTCCTCAAAGTTTTTCGATTTTCGTCTATTTGCAGACGACTCGAACCTTTTTCACACTTTTCCTGACAAAAAGAGCAGTATTGATCTTTCTATTGTAAATAATCATTTCAAAAATGTAATTGATTGGTGTGATGCAAACAGATTAACCATTAATGTTAACAAGACCAATTACATTGTATTTCATGGCAAACGTAAGCCTATCTCTCTTTTGTTTCTCTCTGTGTTAAAGATCATACAATGAATGTGGCTGATAAAGCGTCTTTTGTAGGAGTTTTGATTGACAAACACCTGACATGGAAAGATCAAATCAAAGATGTAAATAATTGTATTCGAAAAAAAGCAGGACTATTATTTAAAGTAAGAAACTGTGTACCTCAACATATTCTAGTTTTATTGTACAAGGCATTTATCCAACCGATTATTACGTATGGTTTGGAAATATGGGGAAGCACATTCCCATCTTACTTAAATTCTATACTGATCACCCAGAAAATGTGTGTTCGTTGCATCACATTCTCTGATTTTCGAGAACCATCATATCATTTATTCATAGAGTTGGGTCTTCTTGACATTTACAAACTGTATAAATTAGGTGTCAGCAATTTTATTTTTGATTTGTACAATGGCAAGCTTCCTCACCATCTGAATGATTATTTCCAGACTGTGGATCACAGCCGAGATACTAGGTTCAAGCTTGGTCCAAATTTATCCATTCCTAAAATTTATACAGCAGCGGGACAGTTTTCTATTTCATTTGCCGGTGCTAAACTTTGGAACAGTTTACCAGCCGATACCAAGTATCTCACATCAAAACATATGTTTACCACGGCTATACGAAAATATCTCCTTGATTGTTAATGTCAACATTACAATTCATGAAACTGTAATACTTTCTCACAACAATTATTATGTTTGATGATTTTTTTTTTTTTTTTTTGCAAAGTTCATAAGAGCCCTTTTTTCGATTCTGTCTTATGTACTCTGAGCTGGAGTCGAACTCGATTAGCGAGAAGCTATTTTTTTGACTCCTTTTGCCAATTTTATTTTCTACTTTCCACACACTGTACCATTTACGCTTATATTGGCAATAAATGAATGAATGAATGAATGAAATGAATGAATGAAAGTTTGAGATTTCCATCGACGTATTTATTCCTGTCATTCCCGGTCATATTCAAAAAATAGTGATCGTGTCTTTTACATGTAGAAATGGAACAAACAAGTTTAGTATCTGTAGAAAGTTGGGATGATTTCTCTAAGAATAATGGAAAAACGGGAGCTTGAGTTTTGTTTTAATGAAACATAAAAAACAAGATTCATCTAATTTTTTTATTCCCTTGGGTTCACAATTCCCGAAATTTTGACACGATGCAGCGACCCAGTATAATATGACCTAAAGGCAAGCCGGTACATGGAGTCTCAACGAAACAACCAAATGAAGTTACATATTCCTATGGCCTGAATCTCTTCCAATATTTCGACCTGCTTTAGTTCCATCACTCTGATTGTCTGATTGCTGTCAAGAATGTTAATACTTCTCGCTTTTCTCCGCCAAAACTAATAAATCTGTCTGCACGGTCAGTTCACAATCCTGGCGTAGAGGGCGCACCAACGGAACTTACCCAGGGCCTGAAGGGGAGATTCTGGTGGGGAGAACTGACTGATTTTGGGGGGAAAAATGTCGGCAGGTGAAGGAGAAAAAGTGATTTGATCAGGCAGTAACTTCTTAAGTGTTCAACAGAGAGAAATAAAAAAATTGTTGCCAATGTGCTAAAATCAGCAAACTGGGAAATGTTATTGTGATACATGTATAGACTTGGTTCAAGTCGGTGAATTTTCTAAAAAAACTTCGATAATAGTTTCTCTTGTGTCTCTCCTATTTCATGCAAACCTATTTGCAATTTAGCAGCCCAGGCCTCATGCCAGGTTTTCCTTGCGATTAATTGAACGCGTTAGTGAGTTAGTTTCTGCCGGATGATTCCGGGAGAAACTCACGCGTTTCACATGAAAACAAAACACAAATCATCGCGTTCACCCCACTCAAACATTCACGAATCACAGACCTGAACCAAGTCTAATTTTGATATTGTCGGGGGATTAATTGATCATGACGTTAATGTGCCTGTGAAGTCGAGCGCCTATAGTTAGAAGTATGGCAAAGTATACAATGAGTAGGCGCTCGATTTCATAGACACCTGCGACGCGTCATGAACCAAAGGAATTTATTATTTTCACCTTGCACGATAGAGGGCGTACTTTGAATGGAGGCGCAAGAGAACCCGTCAAAATCACAACAGGTACCACGTGTGTGTGGCAGCTATTGTGGGCTGATCCCGTCACAGGGTAACATTGTGATCTGCTCAATGTCTATGTTGTTTGCTTATAAATTAAAGAAGAATAATTTGCAGAAACGTAAAAGGACATTGAGGTAGGAGTGGATCATATTCATCGACCACAGGAAACTTCACTGGAAGTATAATGTTTATGTATCTGACACTTGGAAATAAAAATGGATGAATATTGATTCTGTGTTGGTTTCGCTTCAGTCATACTGATGTCATTTCAAAGACATAAAAAACACTATAGGGATTGGCTATATTATACCGAGTGTAAAGCAGAATGTTACATTTCTGCTTCTATACACACAAAGGATGCCTTGGCCCACCGTGCTTGGCCTTTGCAACCTCCAAGCTCGCACATCAAACACTCTAAGCAAGGAAATCACAACTTCACGCAATACCAACTTTCATCAATAGGTTTAGAACGGTCCATTTTCTCATTTTAAAAGTTTGAACCTGTGAGCCATATTTCCTCTAAAAAACAATCGATAATTTTATTATAATGCATCTGACTTTTCAATGAGGTACTGTTTTTAAAACGATGCATGCAACTAGCACTTGCCTAAGCCACTCACTTCTCAACTGAAGCTGACCCAAACACATTATGAATACAAATTATTTACTAGCCAGAATTGCACTGGCAGTTATTACAGTCTGGCTCCTGATTTCCTGTGATATGGAAGTGTATTTCACAAATTTCAACACTTCTATTGAAGTGGGAAGTGGGAGACGGGTCACAGGTCACCCTTAATATAAAAGCGTGAGGGCCCTTCTTGAAGATAAGAATTCTTGGAAGTAAATATCTGGTGGACACTATGTTTTGTATAGGCTTCACAATAATTTGCATGCTTCAGGGTGTAGCAGAAACAAGTATATAAGACGTGATTTTTTTTTCCTTTGGTATTAATATTTTAATATTAAAAATCTCAAAAATCTTACCAAGGCAATGTATATATAAATGTACTCTAAATTTTAGTGAAAAAATCTCAGGAATCTAAAAGAATAAGGTCTCAGAAAATCTGTACTTTTTTGCATTGTATACACAACAGTATAATTTGCAAAGAAATGCCGAAATTCTTGTCTTAATACTATTGGACATTGTGCTGAAACTTGTTTTGATAATAAACTGTTGTCATAGAAATGAACAAATGAAATTACAGATGACAAAATTGTCAAGAAATCTGAAAAGAGGAGCAGGAGTCTTAAGAAAACCATGGCTTCTCCCCTCATCATCATTTCGTCATACCTGATTAGTGATATGTCAAAATATCTATTATGCACAGAATGCTGAAACTCCCAGTACATAGCTTACTTGTATCAATAGTAAGATTCATATGTCCTGTATATTGAGTAGAGATTTTTTATTGAGTATAAAAAAGAAGTTACATAAGGTGGCAAGATTGTCAGAGATGCAAATGATACATTTTAGTGAACAGAAATGAGGACATCACATGAGGACATTTTTGTGGCTGTGCAACAATGCATTACTGATAGATGTCTGCCTCCATCATGGGAGAGAGGTAAGGTAAAGATACATATGCAATGCTTGAGAAAATCACTGGGTGATATCAGAAAGAATTAAGAGTTTAGAAAATTTTGAAAGATATCACACGCTATGTTTGATTGTTGGCACGGCTGGTGAGACAGTAACTTTGTAAACAGTAAATCCAGACACCATACAACGTGACTACCCTGTACGCTTCACATGCTCATTTTGAAACTTAATATAATACAATGTGCAATTTATTGTTTCTGTGCAGAGAACCACTATGTTAACAGGAAAAATAGACAAATTGCGTAGAGTTAGAAGTGGCGTCTCCGAAAGCAAAAGTTTCTGTTAGCGTAGAGAACCAAGACAATTACTCCACAGTAACAGTAACTTCAAACTTCAAAGGAGTTAGATGTAAATTAAAACATTATAAAATATATTAAATGTAAATAAATTTATTATACAGTATCAAATTAGCAAACACTGTAACAGCAGTGTAAATCTAAAATACCTCGAGATGTATTATTCAAATATATGCAAATTTCAGATTGTTTTCCAATTAATGCCTGAAATGCCTGAGAGACAATTTTTCCACAAAATGTGGCATACATTTCAGGGTGCCCGTTTTGAAATGTTTGAGTGCAATATGTTATATATAACATATGGTATTGTAATGTGACTGTCTGAGACTCCTAAAAAACATGAATTTCATCAACTTGTCTCACCAAGGCATACATAAACATGGTGATTTTTACTGTCTTGACCTGACAGTAATAAGTTGTGTCACAGCTTAGTGTGTCTCAGTGACTGGGTTGGGTACTCTGATTTGTTATGCAAATTTCGTATAACTTGACCCGAAAGGGGTGAAAGGTCACCAAAGGTCACAAATCTACTGCACACTCAGGAAAACTCTTCACAATTCAGTGTGTTTGTCAGTTCTCACTGTGACCACGGTTTCTTCAGCCTCTTCACTGCCCTTGTCTTCTGTCTTAGACTGAGCCAAGTCATTGCTTTCTCCATCATCATCATTATCATCGTCTTGCAGGTCTAGAACAAGATCTCCCTTCTCGTCGTCCACTTGGAACCAGTCCTTGTACACCTGATATGGATCACCGTTTGAGTGCTTGTGGAAAGACACCGGTGTCTGGTGTTGGAGGAATGCTGGTACGTAGTCAGCAGGCCTTGCCTGGAGAAAGAGAATGCAAGACGAAACTTCACAACTACTCCATGTTTAGAGAGTAACAGTGGACTGTTCTACTGAAACACTCTAAGTCACTCACTGATGGGATGATGGACACATCAATGTAAAATCTATTAACTGGTAGAATTAAAATCAAAGGTGGAAGACAAGAAAATGGTGAACTATATTGTATTTAATTTTTTGTCAACTTTTAGCAGACTGTATGACAGTATTTAATACTTCTTTTGCTACATTCTTGCTGCCATGTAGTTGTTGAAGGACCAAAATTTTGATAGATCGTGAGATTTTCCCAAAAATTACTGAACCAAAGAAAAAACACTGTGCTAGATACAAACATGTCAAAGTCACACATTCACAAGACATTTTACAACATGCCATTTATATCAATTTTGATACAGAAAGGGTGACTATTCTACTACATGCATGTCTGTTAAAAATTTCAGATAAGACGGGATGTATGCCTGTTAATAATACTTGTAAAAGGTTCTCTTTGATAACTTGATGAAAACCCAAACTACCTGATGGAACAGAGGTGAGTGTGTTATGACTTGTCCAATACGTTTGACACAGGCACCTATTATCATGTCATCAGGGTCAGCATTGCTACGACACTGACATCCATTGGATATCATCTCCTGCACTGCCGATCTGCTGAACACCATTCTGAAATGGGCAAAAACACAAATATACACAGAGAAGTCAGATACACGGATAACACAGAAGATGTCCTTAAAGGCCTGTGTCAGGAGTCAGATTGTCTTGCCAGGACATTTACCCACCAGATTACAATTTCAATGGAAAACAAAAGGCTATGACACCTCCATAATCCTCTTACAGAATAGAACAAACTTCATCGTGGGGATCAAGTCCCAAGCCTTTAAACATGATTTAAGGTTCATTATTATTTATATATCTACATATTATTGATTGGCATTTAAAAAAATATTCTTGTACCATCATAATCATAATCATTGTAATTTCATTTTCATATTATGTCTGGGAAATTTTACCCAGTAAAGCCCACTGAACGAAAAAAGAACATACTGGTACATGACATGAAAAACATTGAGCTAATACTTCATTGATTGATAAATTTATATAACTAAGGATAATCTACTTTGATACAAATTGTCCTCAAGGCTTGTCTGGCTGAAATGTTACAATGGCTCTAGGCTCAATGAGAAGGTCAGGAATGCTGGGGGTTGAAGTTAGATAGGGAAAATGGCTTCACATTTGCAGAATACCGTGTAATCAATCGCCTACTTGATATGATACAACTGTTATAACTCTGCAGACTTACCCCCCTCCTCCTGTGATGTAATCGTAACCCCAGCCATGTTTGGTGTGACCAAAGCCGTATCTCTCTCCCAAGTATACTGGTGTCTCCGGATCGTAACATGAGAGTACCCTTTGTAATCTGGACACACTGAAAAGGACAAAGCAAAGACAATTATGTCTAAAATTTACAAGTATGGTTATGATTACCTTCTTTTTATTAATTTAAGTTCTGTTTCATATATTTCAATCTGTTTACTGTAAGCCATAATGTGAAAATAATGTGTTTTAAATCACAAATATAAAAGATCACTTGAAAATAAATCAGGAATTTGGAAAAGTTGTATTACCATTACAGATCCTAGTTTGTTCTGAACAGAGCAGTTGCACTGAATATCTCAGGATTTTTTATCAGTAATACAATTAATGCTAGCCCGTTTCAATGAGCCAATGTTGATGTCTTTGAGAAAATCAAAATGGTTAAGTAGCTAACCTTAGAATGGTATCGTCATCTGTAATTATAAGCCATGGTATATGCTTCAACCATGCGTCGTTTAAGAAATGGTCAAAGATGAAGAATGTCTTCCCACAATGCCCTGCAAGTACATGTAGATTGAATCAGCAAAATTACATCAATATTTTGTACTGCTTTTCCAGTAGCAATACTTGTTTGAACTACTTGATACTTTCTAATTTCTTTCAGTAATATGGTCCACTTTCACAACATGTACACTATAAATATATTTGCAACTTTTGTGCAATATAGTATATTAATGACGACAAAGTAAATTCTCTTTACCATACAAAGACATTTTTGACATTCTTAACCTGTTCAACCTAAATTCCCAGTGAACGGATCCACACTCACCATTGATAAAAACGGGTTTGGGTCAAACCACTGTGTTCAAATGAGAGGGTTAAAATAGGTCAACAGTGGTCTGATATCAGGTTCGTTGAACGGCCACACTGCATGAAGCTCATTTCAACTTTATTAGAATAATTCAAATTATTTTGCAAATTCATGTGCTCATGAGACAACTGGCACAGCCCTTGCTTGCATGGTAATGAGCTCGAACAGTAAACAGTTTCATGTTTAAAAAATGCACACTTGAAATTGTAGCAACCATCGAGAAAATAACCTTTGTGAAAATGATGAGTTAGCGTGGAGATTTCTCCCAGCACTCACCTCTCTCTGTGTTTGGTATCCCGGTCACCACAGTTGGGATTGTCTTGTCTTCAGTCTCACTGAAATACTGTATGTGTTTCACATACTGCGCCCAAGTATTTTTAACAACAGGCACTGAACATTGAGAGAAATCACATGTAGCCTGTTAGATGCATACTGCTGGCCTACCCCTCACAAATAATTTTAAAATCCAGTTTATTTATTTTTGCAGATTCGTACTTTGAATCAGGCAAATTACAATCATTGGAAGTAATTAAACTTATTGTACGAATTCACTGTCAAAAATAAAATTTATATAGAAATCTACATTCAGATTACATGTATCATTATCATACAACAACACAATACAATGGAGCACAAAGACATTAATCACTGTTAATTACAAGAATGATAGTTCATTCCTGTGATATTATCCAACTTCTCTGTATCTTAGTTTTGTAAATGATGGAGAACTGTGAGTCAACTAATATTTACATAGATTCACACATAAAATATCCTTTTGCTTTGTCTACTGAAATTTCTATTGTTTGGATAACAAAAGTTTTCAATAGATGAATGTATGTGAGACCAACCTCTATCCTTGTGGAACTTTTCACAAGTTTTCACTGCAAAATACAAATTTTTCTTTGACACAGCCGGTCCCTGGAAATGTAATGACATGAAGTTGTCAAGTTTTATCAAACTTCCAACATAGATGCTTTCCACAAATGCACATTGCAAATCAGTGTCACTATAATTTTAACCTTTTTTCTTAAGAAAGTTGTGTACGGTGCAAGAACATACTTGTTTGTCGCAAGAAATTTGACACTGATATGATATGATATGATATGATATGATATGGCTTACTGATGATTACATTGGCACACTTAGTAATCACAGGGTGAATTCTGAACATTGGACTGCACTTTGAATATTGTCAGGGGCTGTGAAATCAGCGAAATCATTCTTGGAACCATACCCTATATTGTATTAAGGTATGTTTTAACCCTTTGCATCTTGCTCAGATGAAAATCAAAGCATAATTTCATAGCTCACCCTGGTGTTGAGGTTCATTGTTAGGGAATGATACGTGAGGTCACCCTGGGGTCAGGGTTCAAAGGTTAAGGAAAGATACATATACACTACAAAGGTAACTAACACATTCCATCATGTCTATTGGATACGTT
Organism: Ptychodera flava; assembly: GCF_041260155.1. Taxonomy (NCBI): domain Eukaryota; kingdom Metazoa; phylum Hemichordata; class Enteropneusta; family Ptychoderidae; genus Ptychodera; species Ptychodera flava. The sequence goes on from NC_091939.1 coordinate 25,543,972, forward strand.
GTAACACACTCAGCCTTCTCTTTCCCTTTATTCCTCCTCCGTCTCATCTCAGCATCTTTGCTTTCTTTCTCCATCTTTGCCTTGGCAACATCATCATCATTGGATGGAGGATCGTTGGAGCCAATGTTTCCTGAGCACAGTTCTTGTACATGAGTTAGCTTGACGCCTTTGCCATCGTCCCAAATGAAGAAAGCTATCTGCAAACAGTATGGCAGATCAAATAAAAACTAACTGAGAGCTGTTCATTTGATTAAGGTAGAATGCACCTCTTGGACAAATATGCAAACTCTCAAACTTTTATACAACATTTTTGGTCTACCTTTTATGTGGGCTCATTTTGAAGCTCATGGAGCAAATAAAGTTTTCACAGCATATCTTGAATGTGAGTATTTTTTTGTTTTGGGGCGTTTTCAGGATTTGTCAACATCTTCAGAGGAGACATTTGGCATAGAAAATATGGGTAGTTCCTGAAACTTTGTTCTAGTACTAAATGAAATAGTGTGTACACCATGGTTATTCACAATTTTTTTGACAAACTGAATCATTGATCATTGCAATACATGAAAGATACTTGGTATGGTCTGGTGTACAGAGAATTTCAGTGTACAATATCTGTACATAAGACAAAAGAAAACAGCCAGCATCAAAATAACAGGCTACTTGGAGATTTATTTATAATTAAATCCACCTACTGGAGCTTACAATGTGTACAACGTACATCTCATTTGAAGTTTTCCAACTAAGAGATCTATTTTTTATCATGGGGATTAATTTTTTTAGTAATAAAATGATTACAGAGGTATTTTTGCCCTTTGTATTCTTTTGAAACCACAGCCTTAGACAGATAAACCAAATTGACCCTTTGAATGCTGTATTTTTTCCCACCAAAATTTTAGTGCAATATTTTACCAATTTTTATGAACTTTTCTGTAATTTTTCTGATAATTTTGGACCAACTGAACACAATATTTCATCAGCCACAGTTTTTTATCAAAATTTTGGCAAAAATCTGACAAAAATTGACTGAGGTATATTTAATAAGGGCAACAAAATTGACTTTTGTGCTCAAAGGGTTAAAAACGCATGCCTCTAGACGTACTCTTTGATTCAAATGTCCTAGTTTGATTTACTGCATTACGCAGCTTTATCAGCTACCACGAGATACATTTCTAGAAATTTGATACCAGATTAATCATAGAGTTTTTTGCCGAGGGGAATATTAGAGCTATTCAAGGGTTATTTCGATCAATTTTCAAGCAGGAGACTTCAAGTCAATAAATTACAATTCTTTTCGAACAAATAAAGGCGTCACTGAAAATTAACATCACTCAAACTTGGTCATTCCACCTGTAATTTGATGACATTATTTATCCAGATGGCCTTCCCATCAAATTACTGCCTGAAAAACAGTTGTCAACAGCAATTTATATTTAACATTAACAGGTAGCGCTTTGAACAAAATGGGTCAGAACAAAATAGATCACGCTGATGGGTGTTGCTGACAGGCAATTAACAAAATTAATACATGATTGAATCTAGACTTCCGTGCTTAATGGACTTTCCAGTACATGTTAATATTGTTAATGTCTTGCCAGCACTGGCTAATGAAATGTTCTAATAGACGTATATCATTTAGGACATAAATTTGTGTCCTAAACCCCAGCGTCGCTCACGTTGATTGGTAAGTCTTATGTCCCTATGTCCCATTTGCGTTCATTCATTGGCTGCCTTTATGTCCTCCAGTCTCATTAATATTTACTGTTACGAATGCAACTCATTCATTGGCCGCCATATGTTCTTGTCCTTGCCTCACTTTCGGGTGTTCCTTGTCTCGTTCTGACATGTGCTCATTACTGTAACGCATCTGCGAGCCTAGGCAATCATTACCAGACAGCTAGAGCGTAGTCGCAAGGTTTGTGAAGACAAATTTGTCTTCAAAACTTGCGACCACGCTCTACCTGTCTGGTAATAATTGCCTAGGCTCGCAAATGCGTTACAGGTTACAGTAATGAGCACATGGCAGAGCGAGACAAGTAACACTCGAAAGTGAGGCAGGGACAAGATCATAAGGCAGCCAATGAATGAACTGGATTCGGAACAGTAAATATTAATGAGACTTGAGGACATATAGGTAGCCAATGAATGAACGCAGATGGGACACAGGGACATAAAACCTACCAATCAACGTGAGCGACGCTGGGGTTTAGGACACAAATTTATGTCCTGAATGATATACGTCTAATGGAGCTGTAACACACAGTAGTATGCATGACTGAACACTCATTACGGGATGGTACATTTAACATGTTTTCAAATGTTTAAAAAACACACACAGAATTCCTGAAAGGTGAGCTTATGCCAAGTATTCTCATTCAAACTACATCCACAAAACCATACAGCTGTATATCAATATTCAGTGCTGGCCCTGTCTCATGACATTTGCATGTTAATAATTGGCTGACTGAAACCCATTGTTCTTATTGAATTGTTAACCCCTTAGTACAAGGAACTCCCTTGATGATTCTTGAGAATGTTGAAGTTTGTATCTGGTGAATCAATGGTCTTACCTCATGTTTAAGATCAATTGTAAAATCCATGTGATGGTCACCTGTTTTCCAGCGATCTGATAAACTGAGCAAAAAGACATTGTTCAGTAGTAAATTGGGCATCTATGAATTACATTTTTAATATATAGAACCTTCAAACATTTCTCAGCATTAAACAGAACAAAAAATTTATCTTTGCATATCAATGAAAGAACAATAACGTTATTCGTGAAGAGCCCTATTGTAGCTTTCTTGCACATGGCAATAACTGGTTGCCTCAGACATCAATACACAAGGATTTTTTATGATGTTGTTAACCAACTTATCGTAATATTTATACTTCAAACTGCACTTACCAGTGGGTGCAATGCATTCTCGACGAGACTTATGCAGCCAGTTGCAGAAAACATGAAGGTAATTTGTACACCTAAAATCATAGATGTAGTAATCATACTCACACTTGGAGCAAGGGTACGCTGAGTAACCATCCAGCTTCAAAATCAGGGAATGCAAATACTGAAGGATCATTGTGAAATCTGTAGTGATGAATGATGCTGGGAGCCTGGTCTCGTAACTCTTTGCCAAGGAACCAAAACTGAAATATATGTCAGAAGACGTCATTGGCTCTGAAGACGTGATGGTCCATTCAACATTGTTGTATTGGGACATCACATATCTTGATACTTTCTCATAAATTACAGCAGGAATATTAGATTATTGCACAAATCCTCCGGAAATAAATATGCAGCATGGAAGGTAAATGGATTCTTATGTCATAAAGACAGTGATACACTGAAATGAGTTTATCAACGACTTTCATTTCACTTAAAATAGCATATAGCATTTACACTTGCAAGATTCACCCTGTGAATAGTCAATCTTGCCATATGTCTCCTATGGTCTGTCTTTACCGTAAAAATCAAGAAACACGGCCTCACAAAGTGCTGTTATACTTACCTCGCTGGGATCATATCTTCGGAGCACATTCAGTAACCCTGGTATTTTTACCCTGGTTTCCTCCTCACAGAAGAAGATCCATTTGTATTTGGGTTTTCCGTAATGTTCACCAAGTCTGCCATAGTGGAAAATCTCAGTTCATCACACAGTAGAGTCATATAGGTAAATGCAGCTTACATTGACATAGCAATGACCCTGACCTTCAATAATTAAGTCACAAATCCCATGAGAAGGTACAGTATATATTATTATGCACAGGCCAATAGAATTTTACAGCCCAGTACATATGTAATGCCCATTCCATCACATCAACTGTTTAAAGGCAGCCTAAATGCAGTGCCTTTTGCAGGTTCCTCTGCACATTCACTCTGAAATGTTTGAAGGGACTGACTGAACGATAGTCAGGATTTATCTTCAGACTTTCAGATGGGCAATCATGGTGGGGCTCTAATCCAATTCCAATGTGTTTAGTTGGAAGAAAATGGTTGTGACCTTGTATGAAAGCCTCAACTGAGAACATTAGATGCCTAAGACATGAACCTAAGATATAATTAATACTATGACCAATATGCTGCACTGAAGTTCTTATGCATAACTTTACTACATTTTTGGAAAACATGAGGTAGTCATTTCCTCAGAGAGCCAGATCATGTATAAACAATATATAGGGTCCATACACTCCAAGTCACTTAAAATTCAAGGACTTTCATGAACTTTTTTGGCATTTTCAAGGACATTTTGAGGTCTGAAATATCATGTTCAAGTTGCAAATTTTATGATATATACTTGTATTTTACAAATGCATATCAATTTTGTGGGTGGCTTATCAATTTTCCAGGACTTTCAAGGACTCAATTTCCAGGTTTCAAAATTTAAGAATTTTCCAGAAATTTCAAGGGGGTGTGTGAAACCTGTATATACCATTTGCTGTTCTACTTTTCCACTATATGCACAAATACTGTGGGTACTTACTTTGGTAGGAGGGGGAATATCACCCAATGACCGGACTCTCCATATTTTTCAGTCAACAGAACTATTTTGGGTTTCTCCAGACCAAGAACTCTGCATTGCTGTTCAATGTCTGCTTTTAATAATCTTGCTCTTTTCAGATGGAACGGATGTTCTTGATTCCTGATGACAAACACCACGTCTTGGACACTGACGTCATGCCGTACTTCCTGTAGAGTGAGATAAATGGGTCTGACTGAAAATAACTGGTCATATATTTCTCATGGTGGTAATTAACATTCCATCACAATTCTCAATAGATTAGTAGATATACCAAGTGATCCCTGAGGTATAGCCCCAAGAATGATGTTGAATCATAATATGGCACTGACTGGATGAAGCTGATAGCCTTCACTCTTGCCAATGAATGAACAACTTTGCCATAAGTCAACTATATCACCCTTATATAGATGGTAAAAACTGGGGGGAGAGGGGAGGGGAGGGGGGAAAAGGGGGTGTATAACCAGCCTGCTTCACTTTACCATAGGGGGTCGTACAAATGTCCGTCCCCAGGGCACGGTCCCTCCACAAAATTTTTGTGGAGGGACCGTGCCCAGGGGTAGGGGTTGGGTAGGGGTGCCTTGGTCTCAGCTTAGGTTTCTTCTTGCTATGGTTTATTTTATTTTAATACGTTTGACTATGATATGAATTGCAAATACAGATTTTTACTGCCAACATTTGTTGTATTTGTCTAATATACTAGCACTGGTTTTCTAACGATTTCTTTTTCTTCGTCTGCATCGCTGTGTCACGTATTTGTCCTTTGACAATGTTATGCGAACTTTTGTCACTGTGCTGTGTCTATTATCTGATGTGTTTGATTGTCTAGGTGCCAAAGCAAGCAAGGGTAAATTACTAATCTGTGGACGCTTTCACCATATTATCACAGGATTAACTTTGACAAAGTCAACAATGAACACACAAGCAAAAATACACCTTGCTGGTGCGTAATTTACCTTGCTTACTTTGGCAAATTAGGCACTCAGACTCATCAGATAATGGACTAAATTACTACCCTTGCTTGCTTTGGTGAATTAGGAAATCAAACTAGTAAGATAATAGATGCAACACAGTGACAAAACTTCGCTGAAGATTGTCAAAGGACAAGTAGGAAAAGAGAAATCGTTACAAAACCAGTGGTAGCATATGAGACAAAGACACCAAAGCTGCAAAGAAAGGTCGGTGGTATAAATGTTTATTGGCAATATATATCATAGTCAAACGCATTTAAATAAATTAAACCACATAAAGAAGAACCTTGTCCTGAGAACAAGACACCCCTACCCCCACCCCTACCCCTGGGGACGGACTTCTGTGCAATTCCCTATATCTTTACATTGGCACATCCATACAATGCTAAATATGGTAAATAGATAGGTCAAAGTTGACTGAAACTAGGGGTGATAGGGCTCCTCCTCCTCATACTATATTATTGGTAAATTGTCTTGGATGCCATGGTGATATGGGAAACACATATGTATGCACTGCACTGTGTTATCTTCTGATAAGGATGAAAAGAACCATGTGTGTTCCTAAAATTGCCTGGAAGGCATTTCTGACAGCTGATAAAATTCTGATCTCTTCGGCCCACACAACTGCTGGCTGGTGTGAGAAGTCCCACTGATACATTGTGCATACAGATAATGCAACGTAATGCAATGTAATGATATTAATACCATGCCCTGTCTATGGCTGGAATTTCTTTTGCGCTGCATGTGTGGTATTCATAATTGTACATGTAATTACCAAAACCAGTGTTACTGAGTTCAGAATTCATTTTCAAAAACAAAGATATTTGTGGCCTCATGGGATACACACGATGGCCCTGCCAGTAACTACTACCAAGAAGAGGAAGGCGACAGTCTGGGTAGATTACGCAAATCGGGCTAGTGTCCACATCAAAGAACATTGATGAGGTGGCCACAGACTGAAATACAAGTTTTTACTGACTTTTACTTCATTCATGATATGTTACATATGTTATGTAAGCTCTAGTACAAATCCTTTGTGCATCCTGTACTGTAGTATCAATGGTTTCAAAAGAATGTCTGAACCACTACAGGACAAATGAAAGAATCTAATTAATGGACACTGTACGCATCAAAAAAGAGTGTAGTGCTGCAGTAGATGCTGGCGTTTTTTTTGACACCTCACACTTGGAAGGCGTAACACTTGTACCAGTGTTCGCGGTAACTTTTTTCTCCTTGCGTACGGCATACGCATTAGTCTGCTAAAATTGCATAATGGCTGTATTTGAGTGCGTAATTTCACTTTTGCACTCGATCGATGAAAAATTTAAACTGACTGCAAAATACAATGTGCCGTTCGATAAACCTACACTACATATTCGGATTGAACGTTGTAAGATCATTTTAATGGAAACAGTTTAATGAACAACTTGAACAACCCGGCTGTGTTTCAAACATACTGAAAAGTTACAGCAAAGGTATACATGCGACTGTCAAAACACATCGGGCAACCCAAAGTTAGAGTTATTGCAGCTTTTCCAGTCTTGATATGCCTTTTGACAGCGGATTTGTACATCGGCCGAACCACAGGTAAATGCATTCAGCTTTCCATTTATTCACATAATAAGCAGTACAGCACTGTCTTGTCGTTGATTACATCAAAACGTAACCATGGATATTCAGTCTTCCACTGCTCTTGGTAGCCTGCGTGTGGTTGTGGACGGGATTTTTTTGGTAACCGGTGCATCTTCATCTTTCACTGTGGCGCTGATCCCCTGTTGTTGTATCGGCGATAACAAGACAATACATTGTGGATCCCGACATGGGTTTAACTGCGCTTCTCCGTGTTCTCCATGTTGGGTTGCCCGGTAGTGTCTTTCGATTGACCCTCTGAATAATTTTTTTTACGAACTCGTGGAGCAAAGTTGAAAGAAAATAGAGTTGTTTGCTTCGACACCATGCTGCATATGTGTGCTTTCATCAAATTTGGGGACAGTGAGACGCGATGAGAGTGCACAGTTAGCATTTTGTTCCAACATTTCTGTCAATCACTCACTTTGTGTTATAAGTTTTAGAAACTATCGCTCGCCTGAAAATTAGCAACGTAATTCATAGGCACAGCTGACATGATAACGTGCCTTTGAACTACGATGCCGATTTTTTCAGACAACGCCCAGAGAATCCGAAACTTTCCACAGAAAATGAGTGATTGACAGAAATGTTGCAACAAATTTAATGTCAAACCGGCACTCATCTCGTCTGCTTGTTGCCTACGCTCAGTCACGGGGAGTGCTTTCGGAAACATTTTTACTGTTTTCCTTTGCGTATAGAAAACGCATAACAATGAAAAAAATGCGTAGAAAGTCAATTTCAATGCGCAAATACGCACGTTTTTTGCGTAAACGCGAACTCTGTGTACTGCTTGAAAATTTGTGAAAGGTAAAGTTAATATTGTGAGAAAAAGAATAAAAAACATACTATCTCAGATGCATTTGTCAATGAAATTAATTTCAAAACGTAAATAGTGCATATTTAATCTTTTCTGTGAATTCCTGTCAAGTACATACATATACTATATATATATATATATATATATATATATATATATATATATATATATATTGGTACAAAAATAGATTTTTTTGTACATCAATGGTTCAGATTAGGCGTCTCCATTAACCGTGTGAATCACAAGTGACATACTGACATGACAGCCCTGTAAAGGTTAGTAAAGAGTGTGCGTAGAGGCTGTGGGAGCTGGAGGTCTTTTTTGTGCAGGCTTCAAGGAATTCGCGGAGTGAGCAATGTGTATCCTACACCTTTATTTTTGAACGCTATCACGATCAACAAAGACGTGGCTGGGAGACCCAAATGCAGAGCTGGTATTTAAATTAATTAATTCTGTATTGTATTGAGTGTGTTTCTCGATAATGGCTAATTCAAGCATGGAGGTAGCCGCAATTATTGTAGCCGCAGGGTCGTGCGCCAGCTTCCTCTGTCGCGTTGGGTGTGGCCCGTGGGCTATAATTATTGCGGCTGGCATGGAGGTACAGACGCGTAGACGATGATGATCGAATTATTTCTTGTAAGTTGTGTAACGGTGTACCTATTCTTCTTTGCACCCGGTTAAAAACGTGATATTTGTAACACTTACCTTGTCGCTTTTCGAATCGCTCATCAACCCCCCTGAAAAGGATAAAAAAATAGTGGTTAAAATTTGATTGTTACACATTATGTGGGCAAGAATGACCGATAGGTTGCAGATTTCTCACCTGTTAGTAAAGAAAACAGCAGAATACATTTTGTAGTCAGCGCCATGTTACCTGACCTCATCCAATATAGTCTTTCAAAGATATCAGGCGATTGGTCGATACGCTGGAGTTAATCAATTGTAGCCAATGAAATACAGTTTTACAAATACCGCTTGGTTGCATAGTTGTTGTCGTGGATGTTGCAAGTGCGCATGCTTCACATTCTCGGTAACAAAATGGCTGGAGCTCCCGGGCTACCGAAGTGGCTGCTCGACTGTAAATCTCAAATAACAGGTTATCCGGTCAGTATACGTTATATTTTAGACACAGGGGACGAGGCCACTTACTGTTATATGTAAATTCGTTACGTCGAGGGGGCTGTTGATCCAGTCCCGTTGTGATGATTGACAAAATGTGTTTGTTTACATCCCGCTGTGTGCCATCACGGATTTGATTTAAAATTGTTATGTGTATGTTCGTTGTTTCGTGATCTTTCGAATTCTCTTGAACTCCAGGGCAATACTTGTCATACTCAGAGCTCAGTGCGGTTTTACCATACAATTTGTACACAACACAAACGATTTTCAGACTGCAATACGGCATGGCAAATATATTGCCATGAAGAACTTGAAGATACACTTTGAAAGTATCATGAAAATGACAAACACGAAAAGAATGATTTTAATAGTAGTGACGAAATAATAATAATCTCTATCTTTATTGTTGTGATAATGATTATGATAATGATAATAATAGTATAAATAATAACAACAACAACAACAAAAATGTTGATAATGATCTTTCATGAACAACCCTGCAAACACTCAGACAGAGTCTCCTAAACCACCATCCACTATGCCCATTAAATCTTTAAAACAGATTAGTTTTAAGACTAAGTGAATCAGTTGTAAACAATCTAGACCCATTTCACAGCATTGGAGCTACCAATAAAAAATGTTGAGTATGTGAAAGGTGTCCATCCAACCATTTGACTTGTACATGCAAGTAAAGAACATTGTCGCGATTGAATATGTCAAACAAAGATTATGTCTTTGTATAGAGCTGTTCACAGTTGACGTCAGTGTTCTCTTGTTAATATGCAAAAATAAATGTTTGTCCGCATTTTTAGATTACACTTTTTAAAATTATGCATGCAAGAACGACGAAAACACATCTTAGTAGGCGACTACTACTAGTATAACAGTGAATGCTAAAACACATATTCACGACTCATAGTACAAGCTGCAAAAACAGCCACAAAAGAAACATTGATAAAAATTTGTCCACATTTTAAACAGCAGTGTCCACTGTCGCACACATGCAGCTATTTTTAGTAACAAACCTGTAAATTTGAACTGCGCTATTCCCTGCAGAGAACTTGAAACATAAATGTGAGGTATCAAGCTTCTGGGAATTTTTGCTAATCTTATGTTCAAATTTATAGGAATGGGGTGCTTTGACACGAGAGCTCTTTGATGCTATACAACAGCAACTGACGGAAAGCAAGATCACATACTTCACAGATCTGTCAGAAGCAGAGAAGACACTTTTTATGCAAAGAGCCGCCAAGGCAATACAGCACGGTATGTATAAAGCAGAATTTGTACAAAACATAACATATTTTTAAACACAAGATTCCTGGTTGAATGCAGATTGATGTTGTGACTTTTTTCAGTCACAAGAAGTAAAGATTTCATTATAATTTTGAAGTAGTTAAAAAGGCAGAATTTTTTGCATTTATTCTGCGTTTTTTCCTTGACCTTCTTACTGATTTTAATTATGTTTAAAACTCACCAAATGAAACTCTAAGAGGAATGAAAGTTGGATAAAGGATTTCATTCCTGAAAAATTCGCTTAGTTTAAACCAAGTTTCAAATTTCATTGTGTGTTGGATCTTGCCGTTTAAGGTCCAAATGTGAGCAATTATATTCCTCATTAAATTCTTTCAGGCAAGTCGTTCCGAACACTACAAACATCAGTGTCACACAGCCTAGATCAACATCTCAACAACCAGGTAGCCAGGGAACTCCTTGAAGACTTCCCAGTTATCACCAAGTCCGACTTGGTTCTGAACCACGCCAGGGACGGCGCGGTGGCGCTGCTTAAGAAATGGCCGGAAATGAAGAGCAAACTGCATCTGTGTCTGAACCAAGCCTTGCCGGACAGACTCAGGCAGATTGCATGGAAGCTGTTCCTGCACAATCCTCATTGTAAGTATTGTGTAGGGTACGACTGAATCATGAACCTTGCATTATAAATAAGTGGAAATGTGACCCTTATGTGTTGTAATATAGTTCCAATAGCTGCTAATTTTATGCATTATTTTCATGATTTTATTTTCAAACCAAAGTTGGTTTGTGTAAATGTGTTAATTGAAGGACATGTATTGAAGTATTACTGCTCACTGATTCGGACCATGCCTACACGTTTTAACAGGCTTAATAATAATAAAACGGGTGCCGCACCAATAAAATGGCGCCACCACAGGAAAATACAAAAAAGAGTATTTCCTGCACATACACTTCATGATCAAACCAGAAACAAGCATGATGCCATTTACTTGTATGCACAACACACGATGGCCAACATTTTGTTGCTTTAATCTTTATTTTCTCTGTCATATGATTAGTTTTTGAAAATGGCGGGAAATCTAAAATGATGTTAAAACCTCTGAATTTACATGCCACTTTTGACAGTCATGGCAGCACTCTTTTAGTCTCTAATGGGTCTTATTCAAAGAAAACTCATGGAAAACTAAGGATATTTTGAGATCAATTTGCCAAACATTTGCAGCTATTGGAGCTTTAAACACTGAATGATATATGTTGCAGCCGTTATGACTGCCAAACACTGTCAAGACTCATGAACTTAGTTCGTGTAACTAGACAAGGAAATTGTTAAATTTGCACATGATATTCTTTAGACAAACACAGATTGTAACCTTTTAAGTCGTTAGTAGGGAATTTATCAGTGTATATTTAATTATGTGCCAACAAGAGGCCTGGAGACTGCTGGTGCATAAATGAAAACGACTACAAGCGGCAACAACAGCCATGCATGCAACAGTGACAATGTTTGTCTGAATTTTAAGTAGAAGTTTCTGATATCTTGCATGTGCAGCTATATTTAGTAACAAACCTGTAACCTTGAACAGCGCTGTTCTCTGTGAGTTGACCAGTTTATGTTCATGAGGCACATGCATTCTCTTTTGTTTTGTAGTGAAGAAGCAGTATGTTGAAATATTACAGAGTGAGCCAAAAAATGTGATGTCAATCCTGGATTTAGAAATTGTACAAAAGTGTGAAGGACTATTGGAAGAGGAATACACATTCCAAGAACTCGCAGGATCAGTCAGTAAGTTAGTGAAACTTTACAAGAATTACGAAATAAGCAAGTCTCCTGAACTCCTTCTGGGAAGTAGCTCTCAGGATAAGTACATTGAACATACCTTCAAAAAAATTCTCAAGATTTGTCTGAAAGTTCAATGCACTTTTCAAGAACTAAGGATCTGTAAGTTACACAGCACTAAATGTAGCTGGTATTCAATATCAGCTTCTGTTACAGGGTTTTGAAGTTTCGAATTTAGGAAAATTTTAACAATTTCAGATATGACAGGTTTGTCATCTGACAGTACAGTGAAACTGGTAATTACGGACACCTCTCTAATCAGGACACCTCTTTAGACAGATTTATTGAACCAAAAGTTACACTTTGAATAGAATTTCACCTGTCTATTACGGATAGCTCTATACTAAGGACACTTTTTCCATTTCTGAAGGTGTCCTTGATAGACAGGTTTCACTGTAAACGTATGTCAAACATGCAAAAATGTTAGACCTCGTCACACAGTACATCTGTTTGCAGAGAACTGTATCCGTTCATGTAAAACAGGTAGTGATGTGGGCACGAAACTCAGGCTCAGTCACATAAATAAACAAATACATTGTATACATGTACAACTACACGGCATAGTAATGACCAATATATTTACAACACTGCGTACACAGACCTGTACAATCAGTGGGTTGTTGTAGGAGCAGCACACATGCTTTGTTACAAGGATGAATGAGTTTTACTGAGCACCTCAACTAGGAGATATGCCCAGTCTATACAGTATGCAAGCTGCTTGTACGTTTCCTCAGTGATGTGACCATGCTGATGCACATGCGTAGATCTTGAGATGTGCAACTCTGTGATATTGAACAAAAATTGACCTTGCACACATTTGTGTTCCATCAGCAACAGTACACTACACACTCAGATACACTCACAGTAGCACACACACACACACACACACACACACACACATGTGCACACATGTGCACACATACATGTAGAGATATTAGCATATCTGTACATGCTTTTCCCAGGTAAAACATTCAGCAGTCAGCCATTGAAGTCTAGATCACAAACATTGCACTGTACATTCTTACACAGGTATACTGAATGCCATGAAATCAACTCTGTCTTACCATCACGCCAGGAAGCGTACACAGACCAGTCTGCACGATACAGACTACATGCTGGTCGTTCCTTTCCTCGTCACGTCCCTAGCAACCGTCCATCCTGATCAGCTGTCCCATCGTAACAGCATTGCTTTGCTCATTGAAGAATACATTACATTTATGAAGCAGAGACCAGGCTATATGAAAGAATCATGGACTGAGGTATGATACGTAAAAGTTTCAGATGAAGGTTGTCTGCACGTCGACAGATGAAGGTAGTCCTTTCACCTTGTTGGTACATTTTGTATACCTGGCAACATGAACCTTAAACTATTCTTTCATAATCAAGAAGAAAATCAGGTGTCACCGTGCCAATTTCCTTATCAGAATAGCAAGTCACTTCAAATTTTAACTGTAATAATTTTCATAATGGGTGCCCCTTGATATTTCGCTCTGCATTTCTCAGTAAACTTTGGCTGTCAAGAAGTAAATTCCTGTGGCGGTTTCAAAATGAGGCCATACAAGCTCTAGAATAGAAAAGAAAAGAATCGTATGACTTCGAGAGTCCAAAAGTCTGCCTCTATAAATGGAAATATTGTCTCTTTGAATTGTTTATAACTTTCCAGGTGAGAGAGTTGATACCAATAATGTTACAGTAGTAACAATCAAGAAGTACATGTATGTCAATTACCTGATTAATTACATATACTTCTTGAAAAAATACAGTTCCAGGTTTGTTAGTGTTTCAGAAGAAATTTTGATTCATCGTGCATCTCACAATTGGACCATACATATGTGACAGAAAGTCTTAGAATATAATCAAACCTTTTTATTGATATTTCCAATATCAATTATATTATAGCCTTGTCAATGCCAGTGAAAATTATGATATCGTCCCCTCCAGCTTATTATTCATAATGTATGATCTGTTTATTTAGTATTATGACCCCAGATGTTTTCTACATCTACAAATTCACTGGAACCGCCAAAACTATAAAATAATAATAAATAATAACAATAATGCACCCCCTCCCGGCCCAAAATGGACTCAAGCAAACATTGCACTCCATAGCATACTTTGCTTCGCCTCTTTCACCTCCTACATTATGCCGTGCGAATTTTGCTTTCGTCCATTATAGGCTGGGAGTGGTTACATCACTGCTTAAATGAACTGATCTTAGTACATGTTTCAGGACACTTTGTGTTGTTTGCTTGTGTTAAAACAGGCTTGATTTAAATAATTATGTGTATTTCACTGAGTTAGTGATGCTTCACACGTATTTTTGAAATACAGGATTACAAGGAAGGAATGCAGAATTTCACAGATTCTGTGGCTTCCCTGCTAGAAAAATACGATGAAGAGTTGGCAACGCACCTGAAAAATCTCTTCTCTCCAACAGAAGGTAGGGCGAATTTAGTGTGTTGAAATTATATTGTAGAGTATTGAACGGTTGTTTTGAAATCACTGCAGGACACTCTTGTGAGATCTGTAATTTATACTACTAGTACTCTGTTCAAAAATGTCCAACAAAAGTCCAGAATTACAGAAAAAACATTGCTTATCAGAGTGGCACAATGGATGTCACTTTGACTAATGCTATTCACAGAGGTGTTAACAAATTTCAGGATCATCAAAATTGGTGGTCCAATTTTACCGTACTCATCCGAGTATAAGCCCCTGCTCGTGTATAAGCCCCCTACTGATTTTAGAGGATTTTAGAAAATGCATTACATCCGTGTATAAGCCCCTACCCTAGTGTAACTCCAATACAGAAAGGTTAGGAGAGTATATTTGGTCATTTAACGTGGTAAAATTAATTTTAGAATAAAGAAACTATTAAAAGATGTTAAAACAACGGGAAACTGGAGTTCCCTTGACAATATCGTAAGGAAACTGACACGTTTTTCCAGTAATCTTGATTCTTTGACCCTACTCACCCCCGTCGCCTAAATAGAATAGTCTCACTCACGTCCGCCATTGTTTATTTTCATTCACGGCCACGATGTTTTCAAGCTTGAAACATGCAGTTTCTTTTGTTTGAAGCAATTATCCTTTCATTTGTGAAGACTTTTCCTGGTGACTATTACAATTTTCACTGCTATGTTTTGTTTTCACAAGATGTAGACAGTTTGATATTGGAATATGAGTTGCCTTTCGATGTGGGCAATGCATGCCTGTTCACATTACTACTGTTGATCAGCAGCATACATGACGTCTTTGTTTCAAGTTTGGGTTTTTTTTCGACGCTGAAATTTCACGAAAATGTCACTTCTGTATTCAGAGATTGTACAATTAATTTCTTTGGATGTGTAAGTCGATTTTGAAAGCGATACAAAGATCGAGTGGTGTTGAAAAAATCGTGCATAAAATTAGCATAAATAAGCGTCCATGCCAGATAACATGGGGTTGCTCGAGTATAAGCCCTCCCCTAGTTTTACCGCTGTTTAGTGTTGCCGAACCGGGGCTTATACTCGGACGAGTACGGTAAAAGGTTTTTCTTTTTCAGAAAATAATATTTTGATAGTTTCAGGGTAATATTGTTTGACAGCCAATAGCTTTTAATATTTCATAATGAACTTCATTGAAATTTCTCTTCTCTGAATACACACAGCTAAAAAGAGTTCAAAGAGAAAGAGTAAGTTATTTAAGCATGTTATATTAGGCTGTCTGTTGACAATGTCAGCTTCACCTTCATGCACCCTGTAGAGTGAGTGTCATTGCATGTTCCTGACCTATTGTTTGTGTTCAAAGCAATGCGCACGGAATGTCTTTTTTGCATGAAATATTAATCCTCTATTTCCCACAGTTCCACATTTAATAATTTATCAAATGACTCTCTCAATTGAGTGACATTTTTTCCTAAATTTCACAAAACCAGGTTCACAACAAGTAATATTTCACAAATGATAGTCCATATTCAGAACACAGATATGCATGTAAGAGACAATCTTGTTGAATAAAATAGAACTGGTGGGAAGTAGAACTACAAGTTCACTGAGTATTTAGCTGTAGATATCCCTTCACAGAGCCTGCTTCACAGTTATGATCTGTTATCTCTTTTGAGAAAGAGGATTAACAATCCCCTGTCCCTCTCCTTTGCCCCCACCATTCTTGTGTTCTGTGCCCCCACCATCCTTGTTCTGTGCCTCACCATCCTTGTGTTCTGTGGCTCCACCATCCTTGTGTTCTGTGGCCCACCATCCCTTTGTTCTATGCCCCATCATCCTTGTTCTTCATATCAATGAACATTTTATGTTTATGCAGAAAAAGTGAAAAAAGTCCCACTTTTTTAATATGAACTACATATATAGTGTATTGAAAGAAGACATCCCTGTATATGCTGCAGCTCTTTCCTCTGTAGATTGATCTTATCCCTATCGAATTGCCTTCAAAAACTTTGTGGTTTGCTTTTAGCTGGCATGTATTAAGACTATTGAAAGTCAAAACCCAGGCTGGTACCCCAAATCGTTGTTCATGGAAGTGTTTTTCTTGTACAAAGCATTCAGTTTGCACAGGTTTTATAGGTGTTTTTAATCAGCCCCCTGGTGTGGTATTTCCATTTGAATGCCATGCATTGACCTACATACCACATTATTCTAGTGCTACTTAGCTTTACTCTATTGCTTACGTGTTTGGTTTTTATATATTTACTGGCAACTTTGGGGGGTGGGGGGCAGAGGAGATGGTGGAGGGAAGGAAGATAA
This sequence comes from Ptychodera flava, assembly GCF_041260155.1. Lineage (NCBI taxonomy): Eukaryota > Metazoa > Hemichordata > Enteropneusta > Ptychoderidae > Ptychodera > Ptychodera flava. Next base: position 25,560,852 of record NC_091939.1, read on the forward strand.
AGTCTTTTTATACCCAAACGCTTTCATGCCACAAAAGTGACCGTGACCCAAATATGTCTTTGTGTTGGTTCTCCTTTGTTAACGAAAGTTAGAGAGCTTTGTGGTTGAAGGGTTAAACAGTAATTTCAGGGTAATTTGTACTTTCATATAAAAAGTTAGGTACCCAGCACCCTGTTTGATGAAGTTCTGAAATGTTGGTGACACTGATCAAAATACTGCTTTCTAGTAAGTTGCTTGAAGCATGTGTAGCACACTTCCAAATCATGTAAATTAGGTTGTATCGATTTTCAAGAATTATTCCAGCATGCAGCCTATGGGTTCATCACCTCCTCATAGCTTTCTCAAATTGTCTTTTCTTTAGGTGAGATGGGAACTCGTGAAACCCTAGTGGCAGGTTTAAAAGGTCTTATCAGGCCAATGGTGAGGTGCCTGTTTGTAGGTATGTTTAAATATTCACCAGTTTTGGATAAAAGTTGATTCAAATCTATGAGAATTTCAATCAAGTGATAGTATATTTATGTATACCTGAATAACTGAAATGACTATAGACGTCTCTAAGTGAGAAATGCTTATTGCTTCGTGGGGCAGCTATGCAGCATGCTGGTGTGTCAATTCTCAAATATATTTAAACTGACTATTTCAAAAGTTTCCCCCAACAAAAGTATTTTAGTTACCCCATGCTTTACATCTTACATTGAAATACATGTATCCGTATGACTGCACAAAAAATGATCAGGCATAGCCATATTAGTAAATGCAGTTACCTTATCAGGCTTGTCTTGATTGTAATTTTACAGGGTATCTTCAACTGGACACAGTCATGTACATCTGGGATCAGTACATAATAGGATTGGACGTGCCGGAGTATGATATCGTTCCTGTCTTTACAGTCATCACCCTAATGCTGCTCAGAGAACACATTCTAGAGTGTGATATTGTAAGTAGCCCAGTCATTGTTTTCAGTCTCTGCAGTGTTATATAGGGATTGATATCCTCTGCTTGGCAGTAGCTTTATTAGTTAATCAATGCAAATTTGTCTGCAGAGGTCAACTTTTTTTAGAATGTACAGTGTACCTCCTTGCATCATCTTGTATGCAATATTTACAATGAGTTCACAGTCCTGGAGAACTGAAGGAGCTATAAAGGTGAATTTGATGTACTTGGTTTTCTTTGCTTATGTTTATTGCAACTAATAGCAGTCATTTTAAATGTCAGTTTCAGTCAAAATGCACGAATTCCATGTAATATTGACAAACAACATCTATAAGTACGTTCATTCATTCATTCATTTTCACACACTGACTCAATTTTGTTTTTCTGTTCATTTGCTTGCCTTGCTTATTTACCCATTTATTTATGTCACATGTTATTTTTCTTCACAGCCAGTGGGCGTTGAAACAGTACTGGCAGATCATGCAATCAAATTGAAGAAAGAGCAGTACATGTACGAGGTAAGGCTGGTGTTGTAATGTCACCTCAAAATACCACTCAGCCAAGACTTTGGCAATGGTGTGGTTCAAAACAATGCCGTGACAGACAATAGACAGATGTTGGCTCATGTCTGTTTACAAGTAACATGTCAGTTGTTATGTGTCCCTTTCCAAAAATTTGCTCAATCATCCTCACCAGACTTTAATTACACAATGTGGTAGTGCTGTCATGCATAAGGTTTGTGGTAAGAGTATGGATGCCGTTGAAGAGAAGAAGATGTTACGCAACAGTTTTCAGTTTTAAAAAATGCCAAATTCATAGCCAAGCAAGATTCGGGAGAGAAAACATCAGCTTGCTGAATAGTCCATTCACTATGTAGACAAGCACTGTATTACATTATACATATCCGATGAATCACACTGGTTAGTTACGATGTCGAAACGTAGTTTTAAAACTACTTCAGCTAAATTCCTAGACACTTGTTTGAATTTTTTTTCCGAATTCAGATCAACAGGAATTTTTACACAGACTTGAATGCTCTTCTGAACAAGGACAGAAATGACATGCCAATCCTTGATCCCACACAGAGTAAGTACATTTTTAGGAATAATGAAAATCATTGCCATTAAATAGATACTGTACCTCATGTGTAGTTTCTTACGTTGACATTAACTATCGTTTCACTTGCACTAGATATGAATTATCTAGTGGTAGAACCGTGTACTGCTGTCTATGATATAGTGTTTGTTACAAGGGCATGCTTTACTGCATCATTCAGAAAATGCAACCATTTCACCACTTCAATGTGGTACAATTCTTTTGTTTGATATAACAAAGTGAACTCTCCAAAATAGGAAAAGAGCCCTTAAAGGTGGTACACAACTCGAGTTATGAGTTGTGAGAGTTAAACTTTTGCTCAAACTTTCCACGATGGTAAAATTTCAACCTATGAGTTGTCTATTGGTACATTTGATGATACAACAGAATGTAGGGATTATAGTTTTCCTCAACCTCATACCCCTTAAAAGCTTCATGTCTGGTCTGGTACTGAGTGCCTGAAATATGGCTCACAGTGACATCTGATTTCTTGAAGCTTGTTAAGTCAATCTTTCCATTCTGAAAAGTCATGGAATAATTGTAATTGACATTGCTTTGTGTTAAATTCCAAGGTGTTGGCCTACCTGGTCCGTGGACACATTGGTCTAGTGAGAGGATACCACCAAGACAGAAAGCACATGACAGAAGACTTGCCAGAGAAGAGAGAGAAGCACAGAGATTAAGGTGATGCCACCATTTGACAATGACATGAAATTACCTTGTGTTTTTCTGAAAATGCCAAGTATGTTACAGTTTGCTGTCTTTATTGTCCTTATATGAGAAAATAATATTTGTGTGGATGCATACACTTGCAATTTATCACACTTTCACAACTAAATATTTTGTTCCAACAATTACAAGAACTTCTAAATGTTTTGTACGACTGATGTAGAATTTGTTGATGATAGTGTTTTTCACAGCTCGAGCAAACACATTGGCAGCCAATTTACATAACAGTACATAGTTTGCATATCCTTTTGATGTGAAAATATATTCACTTGTATAGTTGTCAAACCAATGAATAGATTGCTCAAAAAAATGAGGGGTGACCCACCTTCAAAATCTCTCGTGAAGAACCTGGAAACATATTTTAATGATATATATATGGAAGATTAATATTTGTACTGTACTGATGGGTAATAAAATGATATAAAGTTAAACATGTTATAAAATATGCTGAATATTTTGACAGATCTGTGCAGGAACAGAGGGAAGCTGAGGAACAGAGGAGACAGCAAGAACTGCAAGACAGGCTTGAGGAAGAGGAGAGATTTCAACATCAGATGGCAGAAGACAGGAAAAGGATTGAAGAGGAAAGAATGTACTTGGAAGATCAGTTGGAGTTTGTAAGTCCTAGTTTTAGTGTTATTTGGGTTTGATTCCTGTCAAGGTAGTATGCGCCACAAATGTGAAAGGGTCAAACTTTCGCTGAAAGTTTAAGCCTTTCACATTTCGCTGAAAGTTTCCTCCATGAAACTTTCAACAATTGTCTTACCAAATCAAGAATAAAAATCAGGGGTCATCGTGCAAAGTTTGGTACTAGAGAAAAAAATTACCTTCAATTTACTGATATTTGAAATTCAAGATGGCTGCCATCCCTGTGTCAACTCTATATATAAAACTGAATTTTCGATTTTTACAAATATCATAGAATGAAAATTATATTTTGTCCAACAGTTTCAAAATGAGCTCACTTGTATGAGTGAATATCTGTCCCTGAGGCTCATTCTTCATTAGCCCTTTTCCAACAGTGATTTGAATCAATGCCATTGTTTTCTATGGTAAAGTTGGACCTCTGGAGAGGAAAATGGGGGTTGAAAACATTAACATAACAAATTTTGACAGGATCATGTTCGTTTCCATGATAAACACTTGTTCGCCACTGTGTGCTATTTTAGCTGGATATGTCATGAAGCGTTTTATTTTCACTGGAACACTTTGTGGCATCTGTGTCGTAGGACTAACAATCTGGGTCATAAAAATACTTAGGAACTTTTCGTTTCCAATGATTGCCAATGATTCCCATAAAGGCAAGACAAAGTGAAACAAACCAACTATACTTGACATTTGTATCTGTCCGAGAAAACTCAATTTCTATTGAAAGAAAAATAGCTTGCTGGCTGGGTGCAGTAGTTGTCATCCCTGCAGTTGATGTGAAATGTTGGCCCCCTCTGGAAAGATTATCATTTTCTTTTCAATGTAGGAAAAGAAAAGAAGAGCTGAGAGTGAACGACAAGCCAAGGAAGAAATTGAACAACTGAGAAGAGAAATTGACGAGCTCAGAAAGATGAAGGAGGTAATGCTACTTTGATTTAACAGAACATATTCATTTGACATGGTACAGATACTGTTGTATATGCATGCCAACCTAACTCACACATTTTACAGCTCTTCAAACATTCTGGTTTCCCACGAAACATGAACATGAAGTTTTGAGACATGTTATGTTTTCCAAATATCCTTACCCGATATGCATACTTTCAATTATTAATATGTTGCTTCGATGCTGCAGTAACTCATCCAATAATCCATGTGAATTGTGTGTACACTTTTTACCACACTCAATGAATGGATGTTTTCAACATGTGATTTTACAGAGACCACTTGGAACATGGCCCGAAGAGACAGAGCCTCCCTATCAGCCACCATCAAGAGAGAGGTGAGTGAGTCATTTTCTCTACCTTTCATAAAACCCTATGCCGTCAGTCCGCCATATTTTCATCTTCTGTAAAAAGTGATTGATTCTCTTGTAGACAATAGTAGCTGACAAAATATCACAACAGACCAGCTAACAAGGACGTGCACATTCTTTGTATGAAAAATATTGTTTCTAGAAGTTACCAAATGTGGTTCACCGCTTGTTATTAATAAACAAATATATGTGTCTTTGCAATGTGAGGTTTATGAATCCATTTTTTCTCTTCTCATTCAAATACAGGATTATGAGAAAATAGCCAGGCAATACCGTATATCCAGATAGTTCCTAAGCTCAGGGCTGCTTCCTATTGATGTAGTTGTAGTTCTCACATAACCAGCACTAGGCTGCCACCTGGAATAGCTATCATCTTGTCAGTTAGCTAGAACCATTGTTAGTTTTTGCACCCCTTGTTACAGAAGATAGCATGCTAACTCACTCAACAAGCACTTTTATAAAGCAAGGTAAATTAGAGAATTGTTTGACAAGTTAAGGCATCAGAGGTTAATAGATTGATGTGCGGAAAAAATTTGGTGATAGAAGTTTGTTACTTTATGTTGTAAAGGTCAGTATAGGATGAGATCGAAATATCAAGTTCTTTGTGCTTATTGCAGTCCATTATGAAAGCAGTTTTCAGGAGTATAGACAAGAAAACAGGTTATGATTAATTCAGAGAAGTGTACAGTTTTCTTATCTAAGGCTGTAGACGTAAAAACCTGATAGAAGGATTTTATTATTACCATTCGTAAGCTCAGAATATTTTCTATTGATGGAGGGTCATTCTTTGTGAGAGTTGCACATTCATTCAAGTACTTTGCATAAATGACTACAATAATGTTGCGTTTTAAGTACTAGATGTAGCATAGCATCCATGTGTAAATTAAGGTAGTGTGCGCCTCAAAAGTGAAAGACTTTAACTTTTGCTCAAACTTTCCCCGAGGAATCTTTGAACCATTCTCTTTCAAAATCAAGAATAAACATCGGGGTCACCATGCAAAATTTGATACTAGAGAAACAAATTACCTAAATTTACTAATATTTGGAATTCAAAATGGCTGCAATCCCTATGTGAACTCTATGGTGCAAAATAAGATTTTCGATTTTCAAAAAAATAAGATTGTGAAAATTTTTCTTACTCAGAGACCTTAAAAATGAACCCCCATAAATGGTGTATCAAGAAAAGATTTGGAAAAGTTTGAGGGTCAGAATATCTGTCCCCTAGGGGCATTCTACCTTGAACTCACAAAGGCGTCCAGGAAGTTCATATCAAGATAGAGGAAAACCAGTAACATGCCAAATTATTCATTTACAACTTAACTGTGATTTCATGTGTGAAAGAATGCATCATCATTATTTTGCAGCAAAGAGCAGACAAGACCACCGCCTTCTGCGGCTACTCACGACACCAGGACCTGGGGTAACCCCACCCCTCCAGGCGGCCCGCAGGTACGGACACCACCTCCGGGAAGTGGCCGGAGAAAGCATGCGGAGACAGTTACCTTGAACTTGTTGGAAAGAGTCATGGATAGCATCAACTACTGTAAGTATACATCGAATACTACCGTAGTTTTGAATGCTGTGAATTTTAGTTCATAGTTTTATGTGAAAATCAGGGGTCTTCCTTTTCAAATTTTAAACCAATTCAGTTGCTGTACTCATGGTAAGTGAAATTGACAAATTTAAGTTCCCATAAACTATCAGAGGAAGAATACTTAAATTTCCCTGTATGCCTAATGTTTGCGCTTTAATGTTGCAAAATCAAACTAAGAGCAAATCATATTGCTGATATCATTCAATTCTAAATATCCGATTGATTAGATTTGGCTAAAAATGAGGATGTGAAAATCTTGAACAAATACTGTGTTACATGTATCGGTATGCTGGGAAAGCTGGTATCATACTTTATGGGTGCAGCTGACCACGCAACGACAAACTCTCCTAGTGATGTTTTGGTCAATGACATGACATGAGTTCAATTCAAATCGTTCTGTAAAACATTCCTTGTTAACTTTTAAATCAAAAGAGATACAAAATATTTACGATACTGTAACCAGTAAGGCTGTGAATTTACCGAGTGTGTTTTGTTTACAGTGGGTCACAGTGAATCCAGAGAGAGGGAGACCCTGGACAGGGAAACCAGAACCAATCTCAAAGAATTCAACAGAGCTTTTGATGAAGCCCAGGTATGTTCTGGTGATTTGAATCATAGCTTGGCTTCTGGCTGTGGTTTTCAGACGCGCAGCAGAACTTGTGCAAGACATTCTGTAGGTATAATTACAAAACCACAGCCTGGTCTAATCTGCACAAACATCCCTCATTATTTTGTGGATGATTTACTAGTATGCCAATGAGTAGACATATTGGTATTTTCTGTATGACTGAGGCAAGACAGTCTACTGGTGTTGATTCAGTGACCTGTATTGAATAACTTAAACACATTATACATCATCAGAAAGGTGCAAAATTTAACTGAAGATATCGCATGCGCGTAGCTATATTTAGTAACAAACCTGTAACCGTAAACAGTGCCACTGCACGAGATATGAATATCAAGAGATGATGTCATCATCATATGTCATGTTGCCGTTTCCTCTGATCTTACTCATATTCACGCTTTTGTCTGTTACATCAGAATGCGGTGTTAGGAAGGAAACTCAGGCAGGAAGAATGGGATGAGATGGAGGAGAATGAACGCAGTGAAGTGACGGAAAAAGTGATGGATGTCGTATGGCAGAAATACGAAGACAAATACGCTGAATCTTTGCCGCAGTAGACATCAGTCCCATGTATCTACCATATATATAAATTGTAATTTTTGCACTTTGTAAAACAACAACAGCCCAGGGCATCTACATCTACAGTCATCTTCAATAGGAATAACTTTCATATCGTGCTGTCCTTGATGATCCGGCCATGTAATAACTTTTGCACTTTTGAAATTGACAAGCAGATATGAAATATACACATTTCAACCACCGTAATGTCAATAGCCTGACAAATGAATTTTCCATGTGACCCACACTCATCCTCCTTAAAACCTTTCACCACTAAAATAACTGTATATTGGTCCACCCACCCCTCAATTTAAAAATATAGGGCGGTAGCAAAATCAAGGTTTTGAGAGGATTACAGGGAGAGCTGAGTGAAGTTGGTCCAACACACCATCTGTACAGCCAACATGAGAGATATCACCAGCAGTGTACATGTACCTGACCAAATTGAGTGTGTGACATTGAAACTACATTGAGTTTGTTGATCACCGAGTCACTCGTTTACCACCTTTACACAACAACTGACGGAAAGCATTCATGAAGAAATATACAACTCACATGATTCGATAAATTTTGCAAATCCATCCACTTTGACATGATTTAGAAACTCATAGCTTGATCCCAAAGTGTCACCCACTCCATCCAGTTCATTTTAGAACCAAGAAACCCATTCATATTTACAACTGTTTGTTTGTACAACTGAATCTTTCTTGTATGAATTCGTCTAGAACATATAATACCAAACTCAATCCATTTTTTAGCTACCAGCTTGCAAAAGTGTTGCCATTGATCAAAGTACAGTCAACTCAACCCTTTTCAAGAACATCTTGAAATTTTGTAATTAGAGTGTACATACACTATGCAACTCCTCAAATTCTATTAACAAATTCTATATCATGAGTAACCAAAAATAAAAAACTCAAAGAAGTAATGAACAGCTAATAAAGATCTTATTGTAGCCAACTCAAGCCACCTTAGGGATTGTACCGTATCACAGTGAAATATTCAGCGTGATAATCATTCATAAAATGTGCACAGCTGCCAGTGGGTCTGCATCACCATTTTGATCAGAGAGACACTTTCACTACAGCTGATTTGAAAGGAGGGGGTAATCCTATCAGTGGCTGTGCATATGGGACCCATACAACGGTCTGTTGGTATGCATAACATATCCTGACATCCCTAGTGCATATCTACAATTATAAAGTGATCGCTGTGTCAAAACTGGTGACCGTGGCTAAAGCAGCTTCATGTAAACAAAAGGGCTCAACCAAAATTTTTTGGGGAAGTCTTGCAGTGATTTGAGAGCTCAGTGCAAAACTGGTGAACTATGAACATGCATCAAATTCTGAATTAGCTTAACATTTTCTCCACATTCATTGCCAGTCCTTGGAAGAGGCAATGTTTATTGACAATCAAGTTGTGCAGCTGCAGACAGACGACTTCCTCCCTCTAAGGTTCAGGGCAAACATAGAACAAAGCGTAATTATTCCTTTTCTGTACTGTAGTTGATGTCATATAGATGTATATGGAGCAATATAGCTGAAAATGTCAAGAGACTGGGCTTTAGGTAGACTGGAAGATCCGTCACTCAAGGGCACTCTCTACGCTCCCCAGTAGAGGGAAAGCGTTAGAGGAGAATTAGAGGAGGAGGGGAGCGTAGAGAGCGTCTTTGAGTGACGGATCTTTAAGTCTAGGCTCTAGGCCACACCATTCTTCATCCTCACTTTTGACTTGTGTAAATATTTTTCACTCCCTGTTTTTTTTTTTGGAAGATGAATAAGTGTAGAGGCTGGGAGTTAGATAGTCATATACCGTCCAGAGACAGTGAGTGTTTACAGACCGTCCAGTGTCTCAGGAGCAAGCGAGAGAGATTTGTTTGTTATTTGTACCTCATGGGTTTTTAGAGTATGCCTACTTGACTCCTATAAAAGTCCTAGACAATCTTATGCCATATCCACCAGAATGATTGAGGAGAGGTAGAACTCAGTGGAAGAAAGCTAGGGTGAGATCGAATCATCTACACCAGCATGTTATAAACTCCCGTTCCCAGCTGATTTGATAATTATATTCGTACTTCATTAGGATGTATTCTAACTCACACCTGGCTGGCAACCAACACAAATTTGTGAATTTTACATGAGATTCCCTAATCGGTTTCTTAAATCGAGAAGAGGCCAGCAGGTGCTATCTGTTCTTCTGTGTGAGTTCTTTGTCATCCAAATCATGGGGGGGTTGGGGGGGGATGGGTGGGTAAGGTGATTCAAATACCTACTCTAGATTTTGCAAGGTGTAAAAGCTGCTCAATTTCCAAAGAAAGCAATTTACTGTACCTGTCACAAGAGAGAGATAAAGAGTGGATCCTGGGTTGACAGCTTTAATGATCAAACCACCGTCCATGTCTTGTAAAATTCTTTAGATCAAGCCGTCCATTAATCTTAAGTACAACTTTCTTAGCTTACAATGGCCTTATATTACTTCAAATATTGTCGCCGATAGTGATGATTTCAATCACTGGTATGTCGCTATGTGTAGCATTGTGTTTGTGATATTGGCTACTCCCAATTGTATTGTCCCATACTAAAGTGATATGTACATGAACAGTTTCCACAAGGGCATACTTTATTATTTTAATATCGATATCAAGCATGATAAATAATGTACCTCATCAAGGTCAATAACATTATTTAAATCAGTCACTCTTTGTTATACACAGTTTCCATCAACAAGTCTGAAGACTTTGTCCTTCTTTGTACTTGCTGAAAATACATATACAGTCAAACAGAAAATTTATGTGTAAATTTTAAAGAAGATATCATGGAGATGTTCAAACATAAGATAACTGTAAACTTTGTACCATATTGTGTCCAGTTATGAATTGTAAATAACATATTTTCTTATTATTTTCCAGTACATACAGTGTAAAATCGTTATGTTAATAAAGTAGTTTTTGAAGAAAATGATGGAAGATGTGAATAAATGAAAATATTAACTTTCTAGCCTTCCTCACAAGGAATTCTAAGAAAGTGAGTGAATTAAAATCGTGACATTGTCACTTTTGTTGTCCATATTTTCATAATGAGTTTACAGAAGGCAAATCCTCTTTAAATGCAGTCATATTGTGTCCCTTAAGCGTGTCGTTAGTTGTACTAAATCATTCATATTCTCTGAATTTTTATCTGAATATAGCAAGTTAAGGCAAGGAGTGCGCCCCCAGTGTCCAGAATATTAACTTCGTCAGAGAAGCTTCGCGTCTGCAAGATACACAATCCAAACCTCGTCCTGTCCGCACGCACGCGCACATGGCTAGGATGTCGCGGCGTCGTAAATTCCCCGTAAAAAAAACTCTTGTCTTTGGGGAAAGTCCTGCCCGAATAAATACCCCTTATCTAACTAAGTTGCACAACACAATGGAAAATACCACCATGTCTGACAGGAAAATACTAGCCTTCCTCTCAAGGAATTCTAAGAAAGTGAGTGAGCAACTAAATAATCATATTGTGAATATTATTAATAAAATAGTTTGAATAGATTGTCAGGGTTGAACTTCTTGCTGCTGTGCAGTACTTGTGACAAATCACTGAACGGGTAGGGATCTTATCCGATAAAACATAATGTGATGGCGAGCTACAACATAATAATGTTTGCGTCAAATAATACATACTTACACTCAGAGTGACTGCTTATTCAGACCAAAAATCATATCATCGCTTGCTTAATACCTCGGCAAGAAAATCCGAGGATGGCTTTTTCCTTTTTCTCCGGACATATCCGTTACATACAATCCCGCGGAGAATTGTATGGAAATGCATCATATTGCTGTCGTAAAAATTACTTCTGTAACATTTTTATGCATTGAATCCCAGTCATCGTGAAACCAATAAGCTTAACATCCCGACTATTTCCGTTTCCGTTGTCTGTATAACCCGGCCCCTTTATCCCCTCCCCTACACTGTAAATGTGCGTGAGTAAACGAAATGGTTATTAAGGAAATTTGTGGGAAATGACAACCAAATATCAGATATAACAACTATAAGGTAGGACCAGCCCTGATAATATCTCGCATACTGTACACTTGGTATATCTTGCCTCTAATATTAGCAAACCAAAGCCCGGCATTTATTTCCACCCACCCATCCGAAACTTCTAAGGGATGGCATTAGATCTTGGAGGGGTGGTCAAAAACAGAAAAAAAAAAAAATAAGAGCAGAAAGTTAGGAAAAAAAAACCCTTCAAACTAGTTTGCAAAATAAAAAATAAATAAATAAGAAGACAAATGCGTAAAAAAATCTGCAAAAGTCTTTAAAATCTTGAATTTTTTAGATTTTACCGACAGGAAGCAACTATCTGTATTTTTAGTAGATCCTCCAGGCACATTTTTAATTTTAATTTATACATTTAGAGTTACTGTATCCCTATACTGGAAGTTGTGATTATCTTATCTTTTCAGGACTTTTGTATTCTGATCACTTTATAAAATTATAGAACCTGTTTTCTAGTTGTTTCCTACGTACAAACCAAGCAGGTACACTAGGTAAAACACTGAAACTATGGTATGGTTGTCAAGACAGAAAGTTATATTTGCCTTTTAAGATCAAGGTAAACAGATGCAGGCCACATCAGGTTCATTTTTTTTTTCACAGCAACCCCCCCCCCCCAAAAAAAAAAACAACCCCAAACTATTCTTGATTTGGTAAGAGAAGGTTGCGTTGAAAGTTTCATTAGGGAAAGTTTGAGCAAAAGTTTAAGTCTTTCTTTTTCGAGGTGCACACTACCTTAATCAACATGACGTATGCTGAAATTACGGCATGAAATTAACAAACAACGATTCCCGTAATACCTCACGCTAACATTACGGCCAGTACATTATTTTGGGTAACCTAACTCAGAAAATACGACAGTGCTATTCTTCAAGGAATAGATTTAATCCATAATAACACGCATTGGGGATTTATTCGCTGGCGGCAGACTTCAAAAGAATGAAATATTTAATATTTTGATCAAATAAATCGGATGACGAAAAACCCCGTTGCCTATACGGAGTAGATATATGGTTTGTGTTAATCACGATACAGGTCAAATATCGTGGTTGAAGAAGCCAAACCGATCATCTGAAAATATGATAGCAATGAAAATATGAAATATTTACAAATGTAAATAAATCAATGATTAAATGTTACGAAAATATGTACAGTCATGTACGTGCACGTATACCATTATAATACCATTATAATTACGGGACATGAAAAAAACGCAGTCGGAGATAAAGTTGATAAACTAGACTCAACTTTGGAGATAGAAGGAAAGGGTGTCCTGCTGATAAAATTATTAAAGCCTTTAATCACATCTTCAAAACTTACCTTGTCGGAAAATAATTATGTAAGTTAGCCCCTTTAGGCTATACAACGCACAAATAACCGAAAGCAGTATAACTTTGCTGTAGGAGTGATCAGTAATCAAATACATTTCGAATCACTTATATTGTTTCGAACGAGGTAGGCCTAGTATAGTTTAAATTTTTACCTTGATTTTCGCTCTACGTGCCAACACATTTAAGTTCGGCCAGGACCTCAAGTGCAATGCTAACTGTGAGAAGCGGGGCTAAGAGCGACTGTGAGGGCGCTATGACTAATCAAATTCCGCATATGGCCGCAGCAGTACCTTCGTTGAGTGTCTGCAGCACTGCAGTACAGTCTACGTCTCAGACAAACCTTGCCTAGGCCCACGAGCAGGATCTGTACGTACATGGATAACATGATTTATAGTTTTTTTCTAATATGTTTATTTGAAAAAAGCGTTATGAGGATACGTTAGTCATAATATAGTTTCTAATAAATATATTCTTCGACTCCGATCTCCAACTTTGTCGCCCATAGTATATTCAAATTTTGAAACTTTTCGCCAATCCTGTAAACAAACTTTATTTTACCCATCGTTCTTTGCAAATCTAAAGATGGCTGCCTCCGAACGAAAGGCTTCTGTCTGAATGCATTCATCAATATTTACGTTTCTGCCGCCATAGCTACGGCTACCGTTCCTGAAAAATGCCTTGAACTTTCCCTCTGCTGGAAGCCGCGCTTGAGAAGAAATTGCCTACTCCACTAATGGAACAGCCGGCGAAGCCCTAATGGCATGCAGTGTAGTGTTACACCTTGATTATCAAAAAACCGCCTGCGGCCAACCAGCTGAGTTCGGCATAATGTATGAAATACCTTTTACCATTTATGGCACGTCGTCCAATATGTGAGTTTAATTTATGCTGAGTGTGACGTGAGGAACAGGCGGATTGAACACATTCGCCTGCGGCAGTCGTTTTCTTCCCGCTATGAGAAACTTTCACGTCTGCCGTCGTAGAATCTGAAGTCGCTCGAGATTGGTTGGGTTTGCGCCGAAGATGTCTGTAATGAGCGCCGATAGGGTATGTCGACATTCATTTTATGGCTGGCTCTGGTTGGAGATTTAGCCTCGCCTGCGGCTCCCATTGTTTCTCTTTCCCTTTTAACTTCGCCGACTTGCCTATACAGCTTGGGTTCGCCGCGTCTGCCTGTCTGCCACACGACAAGGCGTCGAAGGCCCATTTTATTCACCGAGCCAGTGATCAAAACACTCGCCTGATTCCGAAGAGTAAATTTGCGGAGCGTTCGCCGGAGATGTCACGACGCAAGCAGAAAAATCCTCAGAAGATAAGGCAGATAGCGACCGAAGGTGAGCGGGGGTATATTGCATATTCGAGTGTTTTCAGACACGGAGCGTGTGAACTTTCGGGGAGAAAAATTCCCGAAACCTACGTCGAAATTGAAACACGGACGGGTCATGTAGGGTGGGTGGGTGGGAGGGCTCACACATACTCTCCGATTTCAGACAGCGGCACGCAGATCATCTTTCGGAATTTAAAAGGCAATCATATACGAAGTTCAGGGCTCAGCTAGCTCGGCGGCGGATTGAAAATGATTTGGTATATATCATTTCAGATGCTGAGGCCATTTGTAAGGGGTTCTTACACGATTCCATAGGAGTACTCTCCCATCGGTCGATATCGTGTGAAAGCCGAGAGAGAGTTGTTTTAACTGTAAGCTCATTTTCCGTCGAAGAATGAGAACAAAATCTTGGTCTGCGGCCCTCGTAAAGGTCCGCTTGAACCAAATTCAACCACGTTAAAATGTAGGCGAAAATACGACTCCCTAGGTCGTTTTTTATTTTAACTAAAAAAAATTCAATACAAATATGATTTTAAAAATTAGATACTGACCTTTGCCCTGTTTTAAATATGACATGCGCCTTTACATACTTTGATATGTTTTTGTCAATGTTTTAGGGTCCCGTTTTCAATCATTCATTGGGTTGCAGTTGTTCAACAAATTACTTAAGAATGTCATACAGGTATGAACTTGACAGTCAGATAAGATAGAGTGTAAACAGTAGCAAAACAACACTGTACAGGTAGGATCACATAGTATGGTTTGTCGTTTTGTTTTTGTTTAATTACGTCAGTACTTTGGCATTGACCCTGCTGAAATTGTTATGTCAGCAACTGATGTTGTCTACAGCATTGTAGAACCTTCTCTTTGATCCTTCCTACTATCCTAGATCCTTCTGACGACAAAACATATGTTTGATATGGTTTTACCAAGCAAGTCAGCACAAACATTGAGCCATATGCAGTAAACAACCGTGAAACTGCACACAATGGGAGGGCCAGTAGCTGTGACTTTTATTGAGTTTGGTCACTATTTTTCTTGCAAACGTCAACTGCAGTTCTATTACCCAAAGCATGTTCTGATACACAGTATTCAGCTTGTCAACTCAGCCTGTACATGCCTAGATCACACTGTTATTGCTGACAAATGATTTCTAGTGCTGGACTAGAATTCAAATCTAAATAAACAATAACATTGCATTTCTCACATACAGACACTGTGTTGACAAGCTAAATAGTATAGGTATTTTAACATGCATTTGGGAGTAGAACAAATATCTGCAGTTGACATATGAAACAAAAATAATGAAAACAATCATCAAAAGTTACAGCTACAGGCGCTTTAACAGTTTTCCTCTTTAATGAAGGAAGGGACACCTGTGTTCCTTCCCAGTTATTCTTTTAGAGTTCCTTAATGTGGATACGGTGGAGAGTGTATATCCATGAATAATGCACACACTATTTGTTAATGCCTTAGGGCCAGGTGAACATTTGTGTTTACGTTGAGTAGTTTGGTATAATTTTTACAATGAACAGTATCTCAAGCTTCATAGTTTTTTTTTTTCAAGGAGCAGGAATTTGTCATTTTTGACAGTCTAAAACAAGATTTCAAGGGGCTTTGGTTTTGAAATAGACAGTGCTGTGAAACAGTATGCTATTTTAGGGAAGATTTGTATTATTTGTCTTGGGTTTATGCCCTTTTAACCAGGTCCGCTACGGTATCAGTTTTGCAGACATCCTGCGTAATCTCTGGGCTCTTGTAGCTTACATGGTAAGAATAATTGCGACTTTTGACCATTTCTTAAGTTACGGACTGAGAAAAACATATGAAGTGAAGAATTTGTGAAAAACATGCCAAGATGTTCCCAACCTGCTTACACGACAGAGGGCACTTACCAGTAGTTACAACCGGGGCAATTTTCAATTTTCTGATTTTTTTTGTGTCCAATGGTTTTGACATTTTGCTGTCGTCTTTATCAAAAGGTCAAGTGTCTCTTACTTGCAGATGACTTTGCCATACCCTTCAGAGCTCTGTTTAATTTCAAATGTCAGTGAATTCTAGATAATGTCATTGCCTAAATTTCCACAATTTAGATGTTTAAGTAGTTTCATATTTCAACCTTTTTTTTTAGCTTAATGATGAAAACCAAAGCTTAGGGCTGGGATGGAAATCCCTTCAGCTGCAAACTTTGATACAGTTTTCTCCGATGACTGCATGGTTCTGTGCAGCAATACTTGTGATCTCTATCTCTGCAGCAGAAAATATGGGTAAAACACGATTAGCCCTTTGAGCCCCAAAGTCAATTTTTGTTTACCATAAAAATATACCCCAGTCAATTTTTTTCAGATTTTTGCCAAAATTTTGATGAGAAACTGCAGCCAATGAAATGTTATGTCAATTTGGTCCAAAATTATCAGAAAAACCAGAAAAATTCATAAAAATTGGTAAAATATTGCACTACAATTTTGGTGGGAAAAATTACAGCACTGAAAGGGTTAATAGTTGTAGAAATGTGCCAGATATAAATGTAGTTCTATCACAGATATGATACTTGAAAATGTCAGTTATTTTAGGCCAAGATTCTGGTGTAGACATAGTTTATTATTTCAAGACGTTTTTAACAGTTTGCGCCGACCGACCAACTGGCAGTATCTCACCTCTGATTGGTTAGTTATATTACAGGCACACCAGTGATAATCCAAATTGATGTTCATACAGTACAAACGCTTGACATTTTTCAGATGGTGATGAAGACATAGAAAGTGAGGATGAGTTGCATCCACTGGAGAAGCATGAAATTTACCACAAAGATGAAAATTCAAACTCGGAGACACATCATGAATCGTTTCTAGGAGAGGATAAAGCCGAGGAAAGTGGCAGAGAGGGAGGAAGCCCGAATGATCGACTGGCAGTGTCAAACGGAACAGCTCATCCGGGTGAAGAGCAATCCGGAAGCTTAGCAGGGCAGAGTGACCTAGGAGTGAAAGATCAGGATAATTCCGGCATTGCTTATTACCCATACATCAACACCGACTACCTCAGGTCGGAAAATGTGCCAGCATATCAAGTGTGGCCTCCTGTGACTTCAGCTACGTCCATGGGTTATTTAAGCTACTATCCACCACCCTACATGGCACCCTACCAGCCCAAAATACCCACATCTGATGCGTTCATGGTCAGCAGACCCAGTGTCATAGTGAAGGCACCCCCTGCACCAAAGACTGTGAGTTCAAAGGTTATGACACATGGGGTCGCCACACAGGTCAGTTTTCTTCATCTATTTTCCCAAGGGAATCCATTCGGCTCGTGTTTTTTTATCAAAGTTAACATGATTCATTCCTAGATTATCCTAATAAATCATTCTTATATCATTGTTCCTCTACCAGTGGCTATAAATACAGCGCTGTTATGGTCTATTGACCCCTTTTTCAGTTCAAAGTCATTCAAAATCAACATGGAAATCAAGGTTACTAAATGATCATTTTGACACAGTGACCAATACCATCAGGTCAAGTCAGGCAAAGTCAGAGTTTCAAATGTGTCATGTTTGGCAAGTTAAATGACCAGTCAAAGCAAATTTCCATGATATTGTCATTATAGCAACACACATGTGGATCGTTCATGCTTGCTTTCCTAATAATCTAAATTTTATGGCAAGCCATATGCATGGACTGAGCAGCTTAAGAAAATTTTTTATGATTTACCGTGTGCTTGGTATGGTGTTTATCGTGTGCATTTGTAGAAATTGTACTCTGTAATTTAAAAAATAATGATATTTTACACATATTCTGGAGGACCTGTGTTTTGTAAAATAATACTTGACACATTTTCTGGAGAAAAAATCAGATGAATATTACGCCACGTAGTTTCAAATCCTAGGATTGCCAGAGCACTGAATCACCTTATAGATCATCATGAATTTGAAATGTCATGCCGATTCTCACAAATTTTAAGCTGACCTGTAACTGCACTCACAGCAAGTGAAGTGGAGAAAGTGAAGTTGATTTTAATATCTGTTCTCTGGCCACATTTTGGCCAACAGGGCCAGGGCGTGCAATGGAGAATATTGTATTAATATGAGAATGTAACAACATAACGATTAGGTAAAGGGCGACGAATTCGGACGCGCACACGCTTTAGAACGTTTCTGCGCAGATTTAACTCCAGCCTGTCGCAAATGGGTTACTTTGTAGCGCACATATTTAACATCACCTATCAATTTTTTGACCCAGTCTCTTAGAAACACATGTGACCTATAACCTTGTCATATTTTGACCCCCTAGGAAGCTGGTTTTTATTCAATATGAGCGAAAAATTAACATTTCTCTCCCATTTACATGGCGCATATTACCCATTCACCTGGAGATATTGTAAAAAGTAGCGTGGTGACACCCTTTTATTAAAAGTGTAAACTAAATGGTATTATGTCAGGATTTTATTCGCCAAGTTTGGTCAAAATGACACCATTCAAAGCGACAGGAAGAAAGTTCGAAAATTATGTAGTGATATAATTTGGATATCGTTATTTTGTAATCGATACTTATGTAAAAATTTCTTTACAAAGATCATGAAAACCAGACATTCGATAGATATGGATCTTAAGTCTTGGTATTTATGAAAATTAACTCCTTTGCTAAGCTTTTTATAATTGCTTCCTTTAGTTTAAGTGAATTATATCATTTTTATTTATTTTTAACGACGCCATTTTAACGTCCGTTTCCATGGAAACGAGCGTGGTGACCCCCATTTTTTATTTTATTTTTGCACTTGCACAACTTCCAAGAATATTTGTGCAAAGTTTCAAGAAAATGACACCACAACTTAATTTTGACGTAATTCGTAGTACTTCACCTTAAAGACTGTGTTTCTCCCAAGGGTTGAGTAGATCAGTAAATGGTTTGGGGAACTTCTGTGCTATTTCTACTGTATTGTCTATTCATAGAATTGCATTGATCTAGCATGGGGTGATCTGAATGCTGGCAACATCAATGGGCAACCCTGGTAAAAATTTACCGAGGTACTACCCTTGAAGAAAAAAAACACTGTAGATAGTTTAAAGAGCTGTGTGTGTTTAAGCAGTAACATTACCAGCACAAAATGCTTGCAGTGTTTTCCACTGCACTCCGTTGCTGAGAGTTAGCAATAGAACAGCAGTGTCATACCACACGCAGGTAATCCTGCAGTCAAAGATTGAAATCAAGATTGTAAAGAAATATTAGTAAAAAGTATTTGTGATATTCACATACCCTGGTATGACGCATGCCAATAGTTGGTGCATGTATTCTTATGCAAGTGTGTACTATTACCGTTTATGACACCTATTGATGTGACGTATTGTCAAACAATTGACATATTGTAGAGTACCCTTGGACGTATTGTCAAACAGTTGACATATTGTTGAGTACCCCTGCTATTACGTTGTACCAGCCTCAAATGCCCACATCCAACTCATGAATCTACACACAGATCAAGCATCATCACAGCTGTACTTCACCCTTACCCCCTCACGCCATAGCAAAAGCCAATATGGCTGTGGATGAAATTTTCTACAAGTTTTTCCATCACTGTCGAGAGAGACTCAAGATAGTGAAACTACTGAAGTCCTCTATTTATGTAGAACAAACTTGATGCCCAGGATGTAGACATCAACGTTTAAATTGCAATTGAAGAGGCATTACTATGTGGGGTATCAGAACTATACCCACTGTGAAGACTAGCTGTTTGACTGTTTTAGCTCTTCTGGCACACACTTCACTTCTGCGTTGCAAGATTGAGTGCTGCAGCATTACCTAGTGAAGGGTGTCCATGTACATGACACAGCCACATACACTCAGTGTGTTCACAAGTGTTGTACGGTAGTTAAAAGTGTTTTCCACTTCTGAGTGCTGTCCTGCATATTGGAGCAATCATGTTAGGCACAGGTTGTAAATTTAGCCCCTTAAACCTCAATTTTCCTGTACTCAGGTTCATACTAAATATTGTGAACAGTGGAATTAGGCCAATGAAACCATGGTAGTCAAAAGGGTTAAACTCAGTGCAAGGCTGTTGAACTTGACCTGGTTCTGTAGGCTTCAGCTGGCAGAGCATACATTGACAGCAGTGCAGTGGCATTGTAGCACACTTATAATAGTGAGGTTTGCTACAGCGAGATTTTTATAGAATCAGAATCTGAATTATACACAGTGCTATGCGGCAAGTTTGATTTGGCTGGCATTTCGGCTACATCAATGTTGATAAGATTTGTGATTCGATCTTAGAGAACCACAGCCAGAATCAATTTGATAAACTCTTTGTGGTACAGATTCTATTTTGACAAAATTAACTTTTCAAGGTTGAAATTGTATTTTGATCAGAAGACGTATCATGGCCACCAGCCTGATCACAGCCGCTATGGTGACCTCGCAGGTAGAAATAAATAACTAGTTAAGAAGTGAACAAAAGTAGTAGTTGTAAAACTAAACTACTCCAACAATGTACAACTACTTTATTAAAATGATGGTTCTTGCACCCTTTTTGTCAGTGGACAGGTCCAACTTTGCCAAAAGAAGCACTATAAGTGTTACCATAAACATTGTTTGTAAGGGAAAAATTTACATTCACAATTTGATCTCCCTTTAACCAAAACATGAGGGAAAAAATTTCCAGGAATGCTTGCCTACATGAGCTGAGCCAGAAAACAGTCTGATTTTAGACAGAATTTACAGTAAAAATGAACCTATCTCCCTACAGACGACTCATTTCAGGTTAGAGAGACGAGAATCTGTGTCTTGTAATATTTCTTTCAGGTGAGGTAGTGATAACTTCAAAAATAATTTGTAATGATGTTTTGCCGGATTTTATTTTGTGCAGAGTTGAAATATTTCATTGTTAAGATTCACAATGTCCCTAGAGAACAGGTACCATATGTGTTGGCACAGGTTTTGATGATGAAGTACACAACTTTCAAAAGATACCAGTATATCAATTGATGAAAGTGTTCAAAGAGAATAGGGCACATTTCAATGGTTTGCCAGTTTTCAGGCACACGAAATGACGATGAAATATGCAGATTTTATTGTTGCTTCACTTGTAGTGAATCAGAAGAAAGATAAGCGTATTACTGATTGAGACAGTGACAATTAAAACACAAATGTTGATGATGAAATACACAAACTTTGGTGATTTTTACCCAATTTGAACCACGAAAGGAGTGTACCCTGAAGCTGCTTTTGAGTTATAAGATGCATATCAATAATAATATGTATATATATATATATATATATATATATATATATATATATATATATATATATATATATATATATATATATATATTATATATATATATATATATAATATATATATATGCAAATTTTATTTATGGTTTCTTGGAAAAATCCCAGGAAAACACAGTCATTCGTAGAAAACAAAATAATAGTTGTTGATATCCTCAGGGACACTCAGACTAAATCTATCTGTAGAGA
The DNA here is from genome assembly GCF_041260155.1 of Ptychodera flava. Taxonomy (NCBI): domain Eukaryota; kingdom Metazoa; phylum Hemichordata; class Enteropneusta; family Ptychoderidae; genus Ptychodera; species Ptychodera flava. The sequence goes on from NC_091939.1 coordinate 25,582,507, forward strand.
AAACTTTTTTAAAATAAATCAAATTTCAGCGTAGGAAATAAAAAGTTATTGACTCAGGTTAGTGTTTCGAGGTCACCGAGATGTATTGTTGCCCTGCTTCAGGCCAAGTCTGTTTATGAAATTAAAAAAGTTATTGATTCTGTTTTTGAGAAGCTCAGGGGTCACCACGAATACATTGTTGCCGTGCTCCAGGCCAAGTCTATCCGTGAAAATAAGGCATCCGATTCCCCAACAAATCAGATTCTGTTATCACGTTGCCGTGGCAACCATGCCAACAACGTTGACACAAGATGATCGATAACCGGAGTGAGGGTAAAATTTCATGCGCAGCTCTGCATCGCGTCTGAAATTGGTAAACCAATCACTGTGTGATAGCTGATTTCCATGGCAACGTTAAAGTCTTCCAAAATGTGATTTCTCTGGGTAATTTTTTTTCTTTGATTGAGTCAGGGATATCAGCTTAGGTTTGTTCCCCCTCCTGTAAAGAAAACACATTCACTCAGATTAATTATTAATCATTTTCCTCGTTAATGTAGGGGAAAAAAGGGGAAAACCTGCAACAGAAGTATCTGATTTTGCATACAGATATGAATAATAAAATAAAGAAAATGATCTTTCTGGGGAGTTTTGATTTGGGATGGCAATAGCTGTGGGCTGCCTCAAGTGTGCTTACTTTACTATTCACACAAGGTGACCTGTCAAAGTTATAAATGTTTCAGGGGTGAAATCGGGACTCGGTCCCTTGAAACTGTCTGCCACTCGTTCCTCCCTTACTCTTGTATATTTCATTAAGGAAACAGGTGTATTTATCACTGCCTCGTAGTGTGTTAAAGGTCAAATCTCTTATACATTCAGACTCGAATTTTCAAACCGAAGTGGATGTCATTCAAGAAAGTGACATGATTGGGAAGGTTTTTCTTTTTTTACGAAATTTATTGAGTTTTTTAAGTTTAATTGTGTGCCTTGCTTTTAACAGTTCTGGGTATAATGGGAGGTTTCATCTAGCAGCTTTTAAAAATCTGGGTGTATTTATATTGTGGTCAATCTGTTTTACATATCTCTTGGCATATTGTGAAAGTGTTTTATTCATTAGCTTGAGATGACATTTCCAAATCTATGCCGACAGTCTGTGTTACTTGTCCATGCATGGTACAGACTTGCCTTGTGTGTTGAAGAGTTCAGGTTCAAATGCAAATTATTCTTTCCCTGCTTCTCATGGCTGTTGCCGACAGAATTCCCTTGACGTCGTTGTTTTCTGAAACTTGACGCAAAATTGCTTCAAGGCAAAGCCGTGATAGAACAAATAGGCACGGCTGAAGCAGTTTGAACATCTTAACCCATTCTCTTGACCATGAACTCACGATTATGCAAATTCAGAGCATTAAATTTATTGGTCTTGTATTTCCGTGAACAATCATGAAGGTAATAACCTTTTTATTACCCATGTCCATTACTACGCACATTATCACATCCCTATTTTGCAATACAGATTTTGCCCCCTGTGGTATGTTGATGTCAATTTTGCAAAAGTTGTGCATAAATAAGTACGATCATATCTTGCTGTTCTGTTTTTACCATAAGGCCCTTCAAATAAAATTCTTTGTTTGCCATTCGCGTGCTGGTAGGTTTCCAAAGAAAATCAAGAAAACAAACACAATATTAACACTATTACAAATAAAAATATTATTTTTCCAAAAGAAACCAAATAAAAAGTAAGCGTATGTTTATACACTTGTGTTTTTTGTCTGTGTTTGTTTTTTGGCCAGGCTGGCTGGTAGGTTTTTCAAAAATCCAAGGACGGCAAACAAAGAATTTTCTTTAAATGGCCTAATGTTGCCAAGAAGTTAGTGAGAAATATCAGATGATGATTGTTCTGAATATTTCACATGAGTTTCAGACATCGCTCATGTAAGAATCATGAAACTTATTCTACACAACTGCCAGCTGAAGTCCATGAAAGTCACAAGATAGACACCCACTGTGAGCCTCAAACTCAACACACTGTCCTGAACGTGTGAAATTTGTTGATATTCTTTTCATAGTACATAATCAGTGTCACGTGCACAATACCACACTTTTTAAAATCCCCTTACGATTACATCATTATTCCTGACATCAATTTATCGATGAAGATGCAGAACAGCAACTGTACAATATTAATTCTGAATTACCAGCAATTATTGCACATTTTTTAGAAGTATAAAGAAATTTTTTGCTGCCAAGTTATATTTGTATTACCGGTTTGTCAAACTACATAATGTACCCTCTAAAATACAAACTTAGTGATCTTTCTTAAAATGGCAAAATAATTCAACTTCAAATTTCATTTTGGTTGTCGATATTCTGACAAATTGAACATCTCAGTGGCATGATTTTTACCATTTGTCACCAACAGAAACATCAGTGAAAGTCATTTGTAGCAGCAGACATATCACCAGCTAGAACTTCGTGAAGCCATGTTTCAGAGATAAGGGGCTTTCTACTCATTTGCGAGGTTTAGCAATCATATTACATCTGTTGAAAGAGGGTGGATGGAGATACGTTGGATATTGAAATACATTTATTTCACGCAGTAACCATCAGAAGAGTCATATGATAGTTTGTTTTGACATGCAAGGAGTTCAACAACCGCACTACAGAAATATCTGTGTATTTTTTAGGAAGAAAATAATACAGGTGAAATCAACTTTTCCAAATGTGGATATTTTTGAAATGTGTCAATTTTAAAAAATAGAAGTCAGTTTACTCATAAAAGTATCGACTTTTATGAGTAAAATGACTTTTCTAGTGTGATATTTTGCCGGTAGTCATTTTCTTTAATATCAGACACAATTTGATAAACATTCTATGGCCACACAAATTGTTCTATGTCATAAAAATGGATGTCTTGGGAAGATACATGATATATCGATTTTGTTTTCGCAGAGAACGCGGTGCTGGAAAAATGATTTTTGTCATGACGAGTACCCGGAAGACAGCGGGAATGAAAAATACAGAGAGGCATTCTCAGCGTATCTGATTTGATTTCCGTGATGTGGATATTCATGTAGTTCTTTTTTTCCTCTCTCTCTCTCTATCTGAAAGATAGAAAAAGGATCCATGCTGACAGAAATGTGATCGTAAATGGAATTATTTATCAATGTAGGGAGTTGTAAATGAGGGCGTATCAGCTGTGGCTCGCAGGCACAGCGTATGATCCATTATTGGTGAAACAGTCGCATGCATGTAGTTACATGTATGTCAGCCAGTAATATGAGACGCCCCCGGGAAGCAATTGCAGTGGCACTATTTAGGATTTGTACTTCATTGATTTTTATGATGGCCAAATTTGAAATTTTCTAGATGTTGTGAAGGGGGGGGGGGAAAAAAAACGTCGCCCATTTAGCCGCGGCTTTGTGGATCGTCGCCACGAGCCGGGGACTCTTAAAAAAGGCAGTCATTATCGCCAAGTGGCTTTTCTAACCCGCCACTTTTGTGAAGCACTTTACAGATTGGTGACCTTGCTCCGTGTTTATCGCTGAATTTTTCACAAAATGCGATGCTTGCCGTTCAGCCTCGTCACTTGACCCCTTCCATCGAGTGATACCAAAATTAGTCAGCAGATGGCATCAAACGTCTGTTTCCTTAATCCGAAAATTGCATGGCGATGAAGGGTTTGGTTAAACCACATCAAATGTGATGTATCTGTTATTGATTTGCTGGGATTATCCTGTCTATTAACCATTGATTAAACAGAAATAAAAAAAATTCCATAATCACTGCTCCCGTCATTCTCTTAATTGTAACTGATTTTTCAGACCAAAACAATATTTTTTTCTTGTTTCTGCTGAACCTTTGAGGATATGAGATATTTATAAAGCATCCAATTTCCCTTTTAAAAGATGGCAAGGCAGTGGGGAATCTTTCGTTAATCTTGGTATTTTTTCGGCATAAAATTTTCAAATATTGTTGATGATAGAGTATAGCTGTCACAAATTGGCCAAATTTCTAGGCTAAGATGCACTTCAAAAAGTAAAAATTCTAATTGTACTTTAAAATTAGCAAAACTCAGAAGGCCTTTCCTTCCTACCTCCCCCATTTACACCCCCGCCACCAATCATTTTCTTCATATTGGTGCAGTCTGTCCACTTAAAATGATGAAATCTGATGGAAATTTAAAGCAGTTAGCTCACAAGTTTTTGGTGCCATGTGTTGTACCACAATGTGTATTTTCTGTAGAAAATTTAAATTGAAGAAATCTGTCGGCTGACAAATAGACACGATGCTAACTGCACACAGCCGACCTTCAATCCATATAACTTCGATTCGCCTCATTATGATGTTGTGGGTAGCAAAAAAAAATTCACTTCAACAATCTGCCAATTATTTAGTACCGTCGTACCCTCGAGTGTCTGTACTCTGAGGAAGAAATTCACCAATAATACAAAAAAAATTTGCAGATTCTTACTATCCCCAAGTGCCTGTAAATTTTCCTTTTTGTAGCGTAATATCGATGAGAAAACCGACCCATTAGCAGGGAGGAAAAGAATACATTGGTCATGTGACACCATTAGCGGTGACAGGATACCAAGGCGTCTTGTCGTCAATCTTAGACATCCATTAGTTTGATCTCATCATAAACAGCCTCTAGAAAATTGTCTATAATATAGGTTTTTTTCTTTCTCTGAGAATATAGCCCTGCTGTGTGTCGAAAAGTGTTTGAGTAATGCCCAATCCGACCTGTCTAAGATTGCTCATTTTGTGAGACAAAAAAGACAAGTTTAAGAGAAATAGGGAGTTCATCTATTCAGATCATTGCAAGATGCAACAAGTCTTTTCTTGAATTAATCCTATCCTTGTTTTGATTTATAATTTTATGTTCACCGCAATTTGCAAGAATCTTTGGCAGTCAAAGCTAAGAATATGCCTTCCTAGAGGGTCGTTCTATGCAGATTGGCAATACAGTTTACAGTAATGTAACATCCATTCTGATTGGTTTGCTTGACTGTATTAGTTCTACATGACCCTGGATCAACCAATCAGCTTACATCTACCATAGTTGACCTATTCATGGCTATGTCTTGTTACAGAAGTTCATAAAATTATCGAAAAAAAAAAAACAAATACAAAATAATTACTTAGATAATCACATGTTGAAATTTGTCTCCACTATTACATGTCATCATTTCTGTGGAAAGAATTAACATCAAAAAAATGAGAAGCATAAAAGAAACTTGAACTGTTGTCAAATTGATGATCAAATGGCCCAGAACCATAGGCTATTGAATTAGTATCAGACTCTGAGGGGGATTATCTCACAAAAGTATCCAAATTTTGCCGCATGATTGTGCCATGAGATGGGTCCACACACCGCAGCTGGACCCCAGTAGCCCTCGGCTATCCAAGAGATTATATTAAATGAGGAGCGGATGCAGGCAGCCATGGAGATGGAGATGATGTGAGTGAACTTGAGCATTCTGTTCTCCCGATGTGACAGTTTATGTGAAGCATCATTGCCAATGAGATTCAGTTATGAAACTTGACACCATAACTGTAATGTACGACAATATTTCTGTGTTTTTGTAATTTAAAATATATACTTCTCTCATTTTTCTCTGTAAAATATGTTGAAGCATGATGCATCACCCTTGCTGATAATATTCTTTTACACAGTATATTTTTGACCAAACTAAAAATTCAGTTCTTGACAGTGAGATTCAACATTATATGTGTGCTGATTGTGTAGACAAGCTGAATACTAGGCGTTTTGACAGGAATTTCAGAATCGAGAAAGAAGCAGTTTTTTTACAAACAGAGCAAAAATACTGAAAGATATCGTACAACGTACTACTGGTAGTTGAGCTGTTAGAGTGCAAAATTTGTGAAGTCTTGGCCATAGAAATAACATGATTGGTCCATACCAACATATCTTGCCTACTCCCGGCTCACTGTTATTACCAGTTTGGATAAGACTGTATAACACCGGACTCACACTCTACAATTTTACCGATAAACATCATCCTAGGGATTCCAGCTGCTTGACAAAGCTTTGGGAGGGCCTATTACGAAAGGCCAATTATTTTAACCATGAAATCGGGCCCCGTTTTCTTCAGATACACGCCAGTTTGTATAATAGTCATATCATTCCCTCAGTTCTGTTGTTTGTCAAGGATGGTGATTGGTAATGGGGGCATTTTTGCCTGCCTTGTTTAAAATGTTACACTTACACTCAACATCCACAAACCTATATCTATGTAGATTCCCCATTCAAATACATCAGAAGATTTTTTATGCATTTATTTCTACTCAAAGATCCATTGGCTGGAATTTTTATGTATTTTTTAGTACTATAGACTATAGTCTATAGAAGCTATTGGGATGGGTATCCGTCCGGCGTCCGTCGTCAGTCTGTATGTATGTATGTATGTATGTATGTATGTATGTATGTATGTATGTATGTATGTCCGTTTGTGAGGCGTCCGTCCACTCAAATATCTTGAGAACCGCAGTACTTACTGATTTGATATTTGTTGTGTAGATGAAAAATATGATTTTGAGAACTATTTTTTTTAATTTTTTGATATTGTTGAAAATAGGCAAATTAATGCCAAAAAGGTGTTTTTGGTAAAAATCTTCTTCTTCATAACCGCTGGTCAGACAGCTTTGTTATTTGGTATACAGGTCCCTATGGATAACCCAACTTAGATTTGTTCAAATTGTGATGAAATATGCAAATGTGTATTTTTAAGGAATTTTTTTGTCATTTTGGTCAAAATTTGACTTACATTGTATGTAATTCTTGTACTGTATAAACCCTATCAATTCACCCAGAAAAAAATAATTAATAAGATTTTAAATAATTGAATTAATTAGGAAATCATCAAAGCCAAAATAATTTTAGTGTGGAATTAGTGAAATGCTTACCATCTTGGAGGATTCAAACATGTAAAGGCAACTTTCCTGAATCCCAACTTTGATATTCTGAACACCATTTATGTTATCTAAAAGAAATTGCTCATAATAGTTTGTCATGATAGGGTGGTCAAATAAATAGAGATAGAGAAAGTTCTAATTTCCATTTATGGTTGACTTGGTAAGGATAAAATAAGATTACTTTTTCAGGAAAAAAATAGAGTGGTCAATTAAAAGAGTGGTCAAAGTGATATGGTTTTTATGGTAAAGCTTGGCTGTAAGATTCCTCATGTGCTATTTATAGCAATTATGCAATCTGTGTAAACAGTGCAATGAAAGTGTAACATGATTCCTTATAATGCTTTTGATGACCTTGAACTTCTTAAGTTTCAAACATTTGCCTTCAGTGTGCTTTCTCTGAGTACGTACAGTCTCAACTTATTCAACAGAACCTACTGGTTTACAAGTCCCTAGGATGACCTTAGTGAGATAATTTCCTACAGTAAGGAAATACTTAAATTTTGTATCCATGTCTATGGTAGCTTCAGGGACTTTGGCCCTATGTTTAGTATTTTCATATTTTGTTAAATCTTTTTCAAGGGCGACTCCCAAAATCATGTTGGAATGCTCAGTGTCCTGTTTGTCAACACAGATTGTTCTGGTACAGTATGTGTGTGTGTGATTCCCAGTGTTTTTGTTGACAACGGAATTTGACTGAGGACCAGAAATCTTTTCATTAACAATGGCCTTGCATATTTTACACAACACACTGTGCCAGCAAGGATGACATTTTTTTTTATTTCAATGTACCTAGTGACGAGGAGAAGAAAATAAATAGTTTCATGCAACAAAAATATTATCTGTATCAAAAGTTTTATCCATTTTAACTTATTAACGTAGAGTGCACCTTGCGGACAGATAACTGTCAAACTTTTACAATACCTTTTTGGTCTACCACTTGTGGGGGCTTGGTTTGAAGCTCATGGAGTATCTAAAGTGTTCACCAGCTTATTTTTGTGAAAATCGAAATTAAATTTTCTCCATAGAGTTAACACAGGGATGGCGGCCATTTTGATTTTTGGGTATCGGAAAATACTGGGTTATGTTTCTCTAGTACCAAATTTTGCGAGGTGACCCCCAAATTTTTTATTGTTGATTTAAAAGGGGAATAGTTTAAATTTTTTTGTGGAAAGTTTGAGCAAGAGTTTAAGTCTTTCAATTTTGAGGCGTGTACTGCTGTAAGTCTAGGTAGCAACTGTTGCCGGGAAGTTGAATCCGTAGATCTCAATTTAATCAGCAACAGGGAATGTTTATCTGTGTGTAATGCCCACGTAATGACACTTTGGGTAACTGAGAAAATGAAATTAGGCTGACCATAATCTACTCTGTACGTGTGCCTTACTTCTTTCACCTTCTTCCAGCCTGACCTGCAATCTTTTTCCCCAGGATTCCGTCACACACGAAGGCACGTGGCCAATAATGAAGCTAGTAATTTTCAGATGCAAGGGATAGGATCTCGATTCAAGCATAGCAGTGAAACTGGTGATGATAATGATAATTCTGTCAGCAGTACGAAATGTGAGATGAAGTAAACAGGTTCTCTTAAGCTTCTCCATCTCCAACCATAACCACATCCTTAACCCTTTGAGTGCTGTAATTTTTCCCACCAAAATTTTTGCGTATCAGTTTTCTGACTTTTATGAATTGTTTCTGTGATTTTTTAAATAATTTTTGACCAAATGGACACAACATTTTATTGGCTACAGTTTTTGATCAAAATTTAGGGAAAACCTTAACAAAAAATTGTCTACAATTGTAAAAAATTGTCTCCATTATATTTACCGTTGCAAACACTGACTTTGCACTTAAAGGGTTAACAATGTAATAACGTGGGAGAGCTCTTCTTTTTTGTTTTTCTTTTAACCCTACGAGTGCCAAAATCAATTTTTGTCGCCCTTATAAAATGTAACCCAGTCAATTTTTTTGCAGATTTTTGCCAAAATTTTGATAAAAACTGTAGCCAATGAAATTTTATGACCATTTGGTCCAAAATTATCAATCAATTACAGAAAAAATTCATAGAAGTTTGTAAAATGTTGTACTCAAGTTTTTGATGGGAAAAAATTACAGCACTCAAAGGGTTAAGGAAATTCACATCACCCAGTGTACCATTACAGTACACTAACTGACATTTCTCAGAAGACTGCATTAACGGCGTAGTAGTTTGTGCATAAATTCCACTGATTTCCTACTTTTCATTCATGTAGATTGAATAGGATAGCAGACTTTTTTTCATTGGTGATTTTCTGTTTTATCAGTACAGTTCAGTGCCGTCACTTACACACACCGAGCACTCTAAAAAAACTAAAAGCCTTGTTTTGCAGCGGTCCTTTCACACAACATGCCTGCCACCCCTGTTGATAAGCCTCCCCCTCTCTCCTTTGCCTGAGGGACAGAAATCCAGAAATAAGCTGTCTCCGTTCTGCTAGATGTTGCTGCTTAAATTACTCTGAAAAAGCAATTTTCAGCATGGTTTGACTTGAACTCAGCGGTGCTATGATCCCCCCTCTTTAAGGCTTGTCAGAAGAAACTGGGAGAGAAAAGAAAGAAAATCTGCCCGGTATCCGTCAAGTCACCGGGAGCGGAATAAATTGTCTCCTTCAGTGAAGTTGAAACTGTATCTACCAGCTGTGAGGAATGCAGCCAGCCTTTTGTCCGGTTTCTCTGGGATTTTTGTGTTCTCTTTTGTGTCGGATAGTGTTACAACGTCGGTTTTTTCATCAATTATCCACGGCGGACAGAATCTACACGGTGGTATACAAATGCCGAGTTTCAAAGCTGGATGTGTGTTTGCTTTAGCTCAACATAAATGTGAAAGCTATACTTGAGGTTTTTTAATCATCTGTTGTCGTTGCAAATTTACATCAATGAAATACCTGTATGTACACTGTATATTGATCATAAAAGATGTTTAATATGGGTTCATTGGTATACACCTTTGTTTGTGGGTTGCATGAATTTGAACACGAAGCCGTAAAAGCCTGATGCAGCCGCCTCCTTCTTTTACCCTTTCACCAACAAACCTTGGTACATCCTCATTGTTCTCAATAGGGTGGGCTGAACTATTACATGGCAAGAGGGGTGTAATCATTAACACCTCAGGAAGACCATATTCAGAATTTACGGAATTTATATTGCCTCTTTGTAATAAGTCTTCACAGTCTTATATTGTGCCACAATGTTAGATTTTAAGATGCATCTGTGTCTCGACCAAAGAAAAAAAAATAACTGGTGGAGCTGGTAAGTGCTGATGAGGAATAAAATGAAGGATTCAATAAATATGAAAGTAAAAGCAAAAACTCAAAATGCTGAAAAATCTATCTACATAATGTGACCATCATCTGTAAAGCCTTCTGAACAGTTCTGATCATGTATAACTGTACAGCTACTGGTACTAAATGTTGATGACGTAGTCACAACCCAGGTGTCCTGTCATTGTGCTGATTTCATCTGCAAGACTTTCATCATTTCTGACAGACAACTTTCTATGCTGTCATAAAAAGCTTGAAATGATCAGAATTTAAAATGTGTATGTCTAATTTTTATAAGCCTAAAATACATGTTTTGAAAATCTTGCTTTGTAGAAGAAAGCAACCAATCAAAAACTAGCACAACTGTATATACTTAGGTGTATATATATAGATATGTATATATTTACACACACATACACACACATCTGTGTGTGTATGTGCACATGCGTGTGTGTGTAAAATCATTGACATTAATGGATCTTTTCATTTTCAACAAACACTTTGGCATGTTTTGACAATCTTGACAATTCATTTAACAACAAACTTTTAGCTGCTGAATTTTAAAGTCTTGTTTTTCATTTTTGCTTTTATTTTTTCACTTTAAGATCTATTTAACTGAATATTTTCCATGAACACGGGACCGTTAGGAATCAGGGGGCATATGCTGTACTAAGCCTGCTTCTGTTCCTATTTGGCACGCAATACACCCTTAGGAGTGGGATACTGTATGGCGTGTAACTCTTGATTGAGTACGAGATTTATCTCTGAGCTTGGCTGCCTTGCTGCAAGCATGATGAGAAGATAGGAAAATTATAATGAGCTACTGTATAGTGTATGTGCTATGAATAGGGAGACTGTTGTTCTCACCTTGCGAATTCTTGAAAAGTCACGATTTCAAAAGCATTGTGGAATTTTTGTATCTACCTAAGTCATTCTTAAATCACAATATTTTTTTTTTCTTTTCTAGCATACCAGCACGGCAACATCCGATTTGACCCCGATGACCTCTGACCCTTCACCTGTCATGTCTCCTCCTGGTGCCATTTCATCGGCACTGGGCTCAGCTGCTGGCGCGGTGCCAAGCGCTGGAACCAACGAGATGTCGGCCTCCTCACCGCTCGGCAAGCCTAAGAACCACATATGTAAGACCTGCGGCAAGGCTTTCGCCAAGAGTAGCACGTTGACCTCACACATCAGAATACACACAGGTAAAGAGATTGTAAAATCACGGCACTGTTTATCGATTCTCGCTACCTTAAATAGCTCTTGTCTGGTGCTAGCGGGGCAAACTACATGATGTTGAAATGCATTGTGGGTAACAAGTCGACTTCTCACCTCAGCAAGAGTTTAAGATAGTGTTCTCATAAATACAGTACTTTTAACACAAATACATGTAATTTGTTAGTGAAACTAGCTAAACTCATTCATCTTTTCATCTTTTTAGGCATTTCTGGCATTGACTTCCTGTGTAACCTAAAACTTTACTTTTGGTTCAGTAATCTTATGTGTTGTACCTGTAGAAAGCTGCCATATTGAAAATACCGTATGGTCTACCACCTTAGACTTTTATGACTCACTTGGAAGGCAAAGTCATATTTTATGTACCGAGAATATTCCATTTACAATGCAAACTATGAACTCATCACTGTATCCACAAGATTAACAATAAATCACTCATACATACACCTCATTCCCACGCACACCATACCCCCATCCCAACTTGAATCCACCATATATAACACTCCCCATTGGGAAAACCGATCTCCATTGAAGTGTTACAGGCAATGCAAGCTTATACCAGGGCTTGTCAAATTAGAGCATAATATTTCTTACTTCCCAAGTCCCCCCTCCTCAACTTGCCTTTTCTGTACCATGTACCCTTACCAGAATGCAATTCTCATCCTTTACCCAACATTGCCACATAGCATACCCTGTGAGAGCAGATAAAATATTTTTCACTTTATATGAAAGATACATTAAAAAGCAAATTATTGTAGTGCTGTTCTTTAAACCGACCCGTTCGATTCATTGATAGCCAGACTTTTGATTGGCTCTTGTATTCATGATCATGCAGTTTCAACACATAACTTTTCATCTCATTTGTATGGCTTTCGAAAATACTCAACACTAAGAACTATCTTTCTCTCACACTCATAGTAAACATCATAGGCATTTGATTTCAATGTCACTGACCCTGGCCGATAGGATTTACCAAACACCATCAGTGAAACCTCTGATGTGAGAAAACAGAATGTTGCCTAAAAACAAAAGAGAAATAAAACCGAGAATGTGGACATCATTTTCATGGCCACAGACCCTATGTAAAGCAGAAAAAGTATTGAATTAGCGTGCATTTCAACACAGTCAGGTGCTGAATTTCAATGTTTACGAGAGAGATACTTGACAAAATATGAAGTTTCATTCTTTCTAGCTCATTGTAAAGTATGAGTTATTGATATGCTTTGAATTCCTTTTTTTCTTTCCATGGAAAAATATCAACTTTCTCTCGACTGCATGGAAGTCATATTGCGAGATCTTTATTCAAAACAATTTGATAGCAGTTGTGGATAAAAACATTTGACATTGAATTCATGAATCTAATGCTTTCATTTCTCTAATAAATGTATTTATTTATGCAAAGTGTATGACTGAACATTGTCTGAGTATGCAAATCAACATTATCAGTGGAGAATATTTACTGGCTGAGAATCCTGCACAGTCTAGATTTAAAATTAAAAGAGGAAAAAGGATTCCAATGATAGATGTACACACAGATTTTATAGGCTTGTTGGAGATCAGGGTTCTAAAAAGAAGACATATCTTGTAATCATACAGTATTTGACTTCAATGTTGAGGACCTGGCTTTCCAAACAGAAATCTGTCTTGTCAGCACCAAAGTTGTGATGCAGAAGACACAATGAGGGTTTAGGAGACGAAAAACCTTGCACACACTTTTGATTGAAATTCAAAGGCATCTTGATAATTTGAGTTCGTAGTTAAAGAAACTATCTTGTAAACATGCACACATTTTAGTCTTAAAGACCTGGAGAATATCTTTCTTTACATACCTGTAGAATACTGGGCTTATTGTCTCTGTTGCAGACCTCAGTGCTTGCCTGAGGGTGCCTTTCATGGTGAATTAATACAAACATACTCCCTAAGACAATGTTGAATTGTACTACCGTTTTACATGGGCCCAGTATCCTTCAGTCTTGTCCTGAGTTTTTAAACAAACATTTTGCAGAGTTTTTTGCAAAAAAAAACCAGATTCTGAATGAACACAAATATTTTGAATGTAAGGTTGATGAAATCAGTTTTTACTTTCTGATTACGGTAGTCTGATGTTTAGTCTGTACGGTAATGCCAGCAACAAAAACAATCATTTGTGGATGCATTTTACAAACGTATTTATACTTTTCATAAAAATGTAGACAAAGTCTTCGTACTACTTTAAGTATATGGCCATTCAAAATATTTATTGTAAATGAATATCATGTACGGTTATCGTGTACAGTTTGCCATTTACAAATTATCATTATTTTGAGATGAACATTCTCAAAACATTACTCATGCATCCGTGCGGTGCCACATACTGTGAGCTCTCTACTTTCTAATCTCTCCGAACAAAATCTCCAATCCTCCGTTCTTTTTGTGGCATAATCTGCAAGATAGCTTTCTCCCCCATGCCTGATGTAAGGTGATTATTACATGAAATAACCCAACCAGGGATTTACCGAGGTAAAAAAATAATGCTTTTTCTACGACTGGCCTCACAGTGTCATGAAGAATTGATTTCCATGTCTCTTTAATCTGTTTCACCGTGTAAGCCTTATTGACTGGTGCTGTTTTGCTCTGCAGTCAAATTCGAACCCTTTGAACTTTGACTCTTGAACTTTTGAAATCACGACATTTATTCTCTTTGCTTTTTATAAGACTACTAATTTGATCTGGAGGATACCAGTGAGTAAAATGACTTACAGATGGTACAGTATGTTGTTGATGGAAATGATTACATAGGATTTTTATATCGAAGAAAAAAAGCAATTATTAAAGAAACTATATATATATATATATATATATATATATATATATATATATATATATATATATATATATATATTATATATATATATATATATATATATATATACTGGTATATATATACAGTAAAATTTGATAACAAGTAGAAAGCAGGACTTAGACGTTACTCACAGTTTCACGCTACATGAGTTATCTATAGCGATCATCAGACGATATATATATATATAAATATATATATATATATAGAGAGAGAGAGAGAGAGAGAGAGAGAGAGAGAGAGAGAGAGATAGAGATGCACAGTGGACACACTTGACATTTATTGTATTATGTATCTCTGTGCAGAGATATTACAGATGTTCAGAAACCAGAGAAAGTAGTCGCGGATGACCTTGGACCCCATTTTATGTCAAGCTGTTTCAATTGGCTGTGAAGCAGATTTTGTGTACCTCCAAAAGTGTTCACTTTGAGAGAAAAGTAGCAGTAATACTAAAATAAATGCTGCGCTTAGCATTTGCCTGCAGGAGAGAAGTTTCCCCCCATGCAGTCCAATTTTTGAAATCACACGCAGTGAAAGTTTGGAATAAAAAAGACCCCCTCGGGCTAATAACACGGTGCATGAAAGCTTTTTGTGTTGCTGTGGAGCTAAAGTAATGCCTCGGGATAGGATAGCTGTCTGTCATCTTGTCAGCTCTTCATATGACCTCCTGACCTCTGCCAAAATTTACTGAAAGATTACATTCGTCTTTAGAGAGATTGCTTCAAAGCACTCTTTAGTTATTTTACAATATGCATGTGCAGAGTCCCTCCGATACCTGTAATTGATGTATCTATAGAATGAAAATCTCCCTCCCCCACCTTGTGCCCTCCTAAATGATTATAATTACTGTATTTTGACTAGATGTTCTTCTTCTTTAATCAGTTAATCAGTATGTTTGACATTAAATTCAAAGAAGATTGAGTCATGGCAAAGATTATTGTATTCTCTTCTTGTACTAGTTGCTCCTAGTACTACATATACTTGTACATATCCATCACTAAATTATAATATCATAGGTTTATATTGTGATCAGAATGATACAAATAAATATGATTGGGAATGAGTACCTTGTGTCAAATTCATGCATTTTAAAATAGAAGATAAGAAAAATGCTCTCTCTCTGCTGGTCTGGTTGTAGTTCCTCGATATGAAATTGTTATGACAAAATCTATGTTACAGATACTTTCATATTTGTTTTGTATGTCCTCAGAATTTATCTCATTCAGATTCTTTCAAATTATGATGAACTTCAATTTAATATGAAGGGAGAATGTTGTGGTATTTTGAGGTAGTTATGTCACCCTGGTAGAAAAGAAAAATTCTCGGAGTTACGAAGTTTTTTTTTCTGATTACACTGATATGATACCAACATCTCTATGACTTCATATCACTATTCATGAATATTTTCATCATCTACATTGTATGAATTAATACCAGAATGAATTGGTTTTATTCAGATTGTTTTCACGCCGTCTAAACTACCTCAGATGAGCTGATTTTTCATTCTATTTGAAATATCACAGAATAGGTGAATTGGCCACCGGCTCACTTAATATCGTTTGTTTCACATGATATTATATCCATGTAATTGCTTTGATTTGACCATGACTTAGAATTTCAGTAAGGATATTTGATCATTTTAAAATGTTGGTCATGTTTCTGAACATTTTGTGCCCAATTTTTTTCCCTATCAGGAGAGAAACCATTCGGCTGTGAGTTATGCTCTGCCAAGTTCAGTCGACTATCCACTCTAAAGTACCATATGATGGTACACAAAGGTAAGATGTTATTTTATTGCTGAAAAGAATGAATAAGTTGTTACAACAGGATGTGCCTTTGCTTGGTTTTTGTCATGCTCACTTACAAGAAAATTTGCCCACTTGTGTTTCTGAAGGATTTTATACTCACTTTTGGTCAAAAACCCTCCTTAGATGCAGGTTGTTTTACGATACATTCGGATGACTTTCAAATTTGGTCCCCAGGCATAACCTTGTTTAGATTTGTTCAAATTTGTGATGACATTAGCCAATTCAGGTTAAATGCATACCGGTAGTTCAATATGAGGTGCTACAATTATTGTTTCTCAGGTATTTTATAACTAGCAGAGCTGTGTCGGTTAGTTGATGTGCTATCTCTGTCAGTTTGAACCAACATCGAACGCCAACATAAATAGAAAACCTTGGTGTTGTATACCTGGCTGAGGAAAATAACAAAAACAGCCTGATTATCTTTTCATTTACAACATGTCATTTTAACATAGACGTTTTTTGAATTGGAAACTGTCGGATGTAACATTGTGATGTTCACTGCGGGCTGTTTTCTCTGCGTTGCATACATGTCATAGCTATCCATGCATGATACAAACATATGCTCACACAACAAACACGGCTTGCCCACCCACTGGGTATTGTCATACCTCTCTTCATACATGTAGTTGACATGTTTCAAAACATCTTAAGGTAAACATTTTCCCAGTCTTGTTTGTTCAACATTTCATTCAAATTGCCTCAGTTTTCCTTCCAAAGCTGCAGTTACAGGTGTTGCGAGGACAGGGGAAAAGATAAGATGGAAATAAGTGAGGTTCATTGACATCGCAGTTGTTGTCCAATTTTGACATCACTCCCGGCAGTGGCATTGATTTCGTTCCGCTTCCACTTGGTTTCATATAGTCAAAAGTCTTTAAATGTGACAGTCCAGGCATTGTGTCTTTGAGTCTCCCTTTCCCAAAGTTTTCATACGAACACCTTTTCATGACACGTTGACATCCCAAGTTGGATTAAAGTTTTCGTTAACAATCATGAATTTGAAAATAAACCGTGCGGTTTTTGTTTTCACATGTCTGTGAATTTAAAAACGAGCTGGTCTTTCAAGATGGAATTGTGACAAGTCACGTCATGATTTGGATTTAGTCAATAATAGCACTGTGTAAACATTGGTCAAGTTCAGGCAAATATCAGGCAATTTGTTTCCCCTAATCCTATACGTCACAGATTGATCCCTAATATTCCCAGTTTGATTATGAAGGAGATTGTTTCAAAGTTTCCCTGTGGGAAATTTGAGAAAAGTTTGAAACTTTCTGTTTCAAGTTGTGTATTACCTTGAATCAGGGATGTGGAAATTTTGGTTACAGGCGGCAAATATAAAAGTACAGGCTGTTACAAGTAGTGTATGTGCACATTAAGTTTGCACAAAATGTCCTGATTTTTTTAGCTCCCATAGCCATATGTATATATGGCAATGGAAGCTATTCCTATAGGCTAGGAAAATGTCTGTATGTATGTATGTCTGTATGTCTGTATGTCTGTATGTCTGTATGTCTGTCCGTCAACATCAAAAACTCCAAAACCGCTGCACATTTCATCTTGATATTTGGTGTGTACATGGATGA